>NC_089742.1:36683012-36695512 GCF_040412425.1 Macrobrachium rosenbergii | reverse complement strand
AGTACCCATTATCTACCGTAAGTTATGACTTTCCTCGACAAACGCTTTGACATATGAATAGCCGTATCGCGCTCAAGTTGCTAGACATTGTATTGTCTTCAGGATCACAGAACGCACCCTTCCAAGGACTATTTCATAAAAATGTCCAAAGACGCTACTTAACACGGAGAAGGCGTGGCAATCGCAGTATAGTAAAGAAGGGGAAGGGCTAGAGTTGCAGTGATGAGGATATTTTCGGGATGATGTTTGTTATCTGAGTTCTGACAACAGCAATGCTACACTTTTCAAGATTGTGGACTAAGGGCGTTAGGTACGACGACTTGAAATTTATGCATGAGTGCGTGCGTGCGCGCGTTTTAATCTCTTTTTCTTTTGTCTATTTTTCTGTTTATATATTTATACATGACAGTAATTTACACACACACACACTATATATGTATATATATATATATATATATATATATATATATATATATATATATATATATATATATATATATATTTTAATACAAATATTTGGACAGAATATTGCTTTTACACATGACAAGTGTACTGGACCACGCAGCTTATTTCTTATATGGAGATCAAGAAATATATATGGGAAATTTAACGAAAAAGGATAGTATGGAAAAATGTGCATAGAGTTTTTCTCCTACATGTCTTTATTATATTCTGCCTCGTGAAATGCTGTCAAGGCTTGGCAAGAGTAAACAAAAATGTTCGTTTCAAACAAAGGTTTTCCGAAAAATGATAACTCCCGTGGATTCATTTTTGTTGTTTTCATTTCAAGGCAAACAGGAAGTAAGAGCAGCCCTTGTAGTTTTCCTGTTGCCCAAGAAGAATTGTCGTTCAAACGTAGCCTATATTACTTCAAGTTGTTAGAGCAATAATTAGTTGCTGGTAGACGTTTATAACTTGAATTTTTAGAACAATCTTTAGTAATAACTGCGTTCTAAAACTTGATATCACGGAAGGGTTAAAAGCAAACATGACGTACATGAAAGAGATGAGTTTAACCATCTATTAAATACGAACATTAACATATGTTACAGCGGTAGTTTGCGCATCTGCTGTTAACAAGTTACAGTATTCCTGGCAAAGTTAAGAATTCTGGCTTTGGAGGTTAAAGATTTGCGAGGGCATAATAAAGCAAAGAGCAGTAAATGGTACGGGCAAATGCTAAGCTTGACCTGTGCTGATACTTTCCGAGGTAGAAATAGAGGACCTATATTTTGAAATAGCGAGATGAAGCCGGGTAAAGGCTACAGACTTTGGTGATGCCTGACCTGAAAAGAATTGCACAAAAGGGATTTGTAACTTGAGGTTATTATGATTCTATATATTTTCTGCGTCAGCTATAAACGAAGCTAATTCAAATATGACCTGAATGTACAATACAAAAGTTTGAGTACCTGCCAACACTCCAGTTGAGAACTATGTCTACGTTGCTGTACCAAGTAGGGCTACGACCTATGAGTTAGTTAGAGTCAAAGAATCCCCAGGACATCGTCGTTCTGGATACTGGAAAAGCTGTCACATCACGCCAATATCAGGAAAAAATTTCACATTTTCAGCTGAGAGATTACTGTCACTAAATGTGCCCTAACATTGCTCGAAACCGTTCATGTAACGTTCGTTTACAAACATTTAAAAGTATTATTTGTGCTATTATTTTAATGGACTATAATTTGAATGTAAAGCCGCACATAAAAATATTACTAACATTTAATTATTTTTAAATAAACTTACAGTTTTACTATAAGTGTTATGATCTTAATTTCATTTACCTGACAATAGCTAGTCGAAAGAAACGTCACTTTGTTTTGAAAACCTTCTTCTTGATATTTTATTAGAAGAAAGATATTTGAACTTCCATTGTTGTCGAAGGTTACGATCAACGTGAGAGATTTTGCCATAATTTCGGCATATACTAATAGAAAAACAGGTAGGCTAAAGACGCCAGGGCAATTTTTAAAGGTTGATATAAGATGTAGCTCATGCCACTGATTTTTCGTCAAACACATGAAGCTTATATATTAAAATGTTTTAATTTCTAGCTAATACTTAATTTGATATGAGATATGGTCCTTTTGTTGTTGTTTCCAGAAGCAATACAGGCCAGCATAGGCTCCAAGTGAACACTCCAGGCTAGTCTAGTGTTAACAGGAATGGTATAAATAGCCTAGTCAATATTCCAGGCAATTACTCAAAATGTGCGCCGGTGTTTAGTAACAGGGCCTTGGGGATGAATTTTAAAAAACATAAATAATAGATGGTAAATATTTCGGTCGACGGTTGGCGGGAATCAGGCTGCGGTAGTAGTCTGCAATTTTACCCCCCTAAGCCTAGGGGAGGCTAGCCTACTTGAAACGCAAGAGAAGCAACTGAAAAAATATATTGGTTCATATATGTAACCACTAACATTCTTAATAAAGAAAACACAAGCAAAAGCATAAAAATGCATACATGGATAGAACCTAGCCTAACTTTCCTTAGAATAGGCTAGCCTAGCCTTAGGCCTATTAGTCTAAATCTAACCTAGGATACTATACAGTATATCCTGCCATGTGTAGGGCAGGTTAGTTCACCTTCCATAGGTGCGGTATATGGATACGTCTGCCTAACCTTCCTTAATCAAGTCTAGCCTAAGTGGCAACCCCCTCCCCAACCCACAGTGCTTACTTTTTGCTTACCTTAATATTTTAAAGAGTGGCCTTAAAAATTAAAAAGTTTTAATGGTTCCTATTGTCTGAGAGGTTATAGAAGCATTATGAAAACTAACTGTAAAAAATTCAGTAAATATTGTTGCTGTTATTATTATAAAGCTTTCTAACAAATCATTTGCAACAGACTGTTGGTGTTGCTTAGGAATTTATGTCATCCAGAAACCACCTAGCCTAAAGCCAGAGTTCTCATTTTTTGCTTTAGTATCAGCCTAGTACAGCTATCAGATAAATTCTCTTACAAATACCTTTAATGTGCTAGGCCTAGGTTATGATGTGTGGGGGAAATTTTGTAGGCTTATGGCCTAGCCTGTACCAGGAGCTTATATCATTTTAAATTTTATTTGAGAACAAGCTCATAAGCTAGTCAATTTACATTATCCAAATCTTTTTAGCCAAGCAGTTGTGGGGCACTATCATAAGATACTGTAATTTTATATAGGTAAGCATAAACAAGTGTAGCTTATTACTTAAAATAATAGGCTAACTTGAACTACAATGGAAACTTGTGAAAAACATATGGTAAATGTCTGCCCTTTTTATTGTAGGTCTAGAGAGCAGAAGTTTACAAGAAATGCCAATGCCATTTGGTCTAAGCACACTTAACCTCACCTCACTTCACCCAGGATCAGCCTTAGGTCTCCCCCTATACTGTGTAGATAATTTCATGTACAATGCCATGTTGTATGTCTGCTCCTTTTTACACCGTTAAACTTCCAAAAATAAAATGGAGAAATGCCACTGAAAATGGGTTCAATCTAATCTAGCCTCCCCTTGCCTAAGGTGCAGCATTCTTTGTAACCTCTTAGGATGCCATGTCCCATCAACCTTGGAACCCTGTAACCTTCCTTAAACTAAATCCTTATTTAAGCCAAAGCTATTAGTTAATTAGTAATTGGATGATAGTTTTCCAAGACCTATACTTCAGCTCTCCATACTATTTAAATTTAATTAGGCTAATGGAACCATGACATGCATGCCATTTTATAATTTTTGTAGCCTGGGCTGAAAGAATACAGTCATACAAGTTCATTGGAGGCTTGCATACCTATTCTTTTTATGGTGCAGACTTTTTACTTCCACAAAGATAAGGGAACGACTTTCACATATGGAGGCCATGCTCCATGCAGGTAATGAAATTATACAGGTGATAAGTGGGAGATAGCCAAAAGTACTGGCCAACATCAAAGTTTTGAAGTATGCACCTTCTTATCATTAGCTGAAAGGTTGACAAGACCATAAACTATAGCAAAGTCCACCGTGCTTTTCAACTAAGCTCTGCCCACTGATTATGTCACGATCATTCCTTGAAGCTGATTGGTTGGCAGTGGTTTGGAAAAGTTGGGTAATATGTGGTTCTTTTCATCTTCATTTATTTTGGAATGGTTGTTTTACTGAACTAAAATATGTTCTGCTGATTATCAAAAGGAAACGTTATATTATCCCCTGAAATAAAATCATAATACAAACCTCCCTAAAAATGGTGAAAAAACAGGGAAATATGAATGAAGTCAGGAGTGTTGCATGATGCTGCAATGTTGTGTTTTGTAAATGAGGTTCATCTGAATATGGAGGTGACACAGGGAATGTCTGCATTTGAAGCACTTGAATCACTGACAATGATAATTACCTGATATTTGCCGGGCCAGTGTTCGCCCATTCTAAATTTGACTCAGATTTTCAGAGCTATGTGGTAGACTGGTATTTCATATTGATTTCAGGAAATTTTAATACATTTTTTAACAGTCACAAAATCGATTTAATGCAATCACTACACATTTGGAGGATGGCAAGCAGTGATGCACTCTACAGAACCAGAATATGCCTATGTTTAACCTAAAGTTGCAGTATGATAGGCTATACGAGTCATATTGGATATAATTTGCTGAGAACTTTCTTAAGGACATTATCTCCTTTTGAAATAACAGGACCTTAAAAAATGAGATAGACCTATAATGTCGTATGTCGTTATGGATCATAGGCTTATCTTATATTCAGACATTTTATTGTGGTTCTTGTTGTGGTTATTCTTGTTTTTGTTGTTGCTGCTATTATGGTGCTTGTAGTGTCCTTGAAAGATTTTCATATGGTAACCTAACATTGCAGAATAAAGGTAGACCTATTCATAAAATACTGGTGTAAAGAATTATCTGCCCACTATTGTTAATTGAAATTTAGTAATTTGTTATAATTAAAAGTAATCGAGATCTTTATGAACATAGTCTATGCTTGAATATTGTCCTAACAACAGAAAGAGAGAGAGAGAGAGAGAGAGAGAGAGAGAGAGAGAGAGAGAGAGAAAGAGAATCACTGACACTCATGTATCCTTTTATCTACCAGGGTAGTCTATAAGAATACCCCCAGAAGGAAATGAATCATGGGCTACTGGCAGACTGGTTTGGATCATCTCTTACATAACTGTTTCAGCTATCATTTTTTTTCTTATTTCCACAAGCATCTTATGATGCCTTTCCTACCATAACCTTCATTTTCATAGAAATGCTAAGGCAGCCTTATATTTCCTCATCACAGTAATGTACTGTTATCCCTTTTCAGTGTATATTTTCATTACAGTTCATTGTGGGCAGTTTATTAGTTGTGCGTAAGGCTGAGACAGTCCTATGACTTAGACCTGTGTGCACCATCGGCTACATGCCCACAAGCTTTACTTTTTATTCTGTGGTATATGGCGTTGTAATTGCTATGGCTATCCACATGCACTTACTTCTATGTACATTCCACTTTATGGCATAATATATATCGTGAGTGAAACTATTATATTCATAATTAAAAGCTACTTATTTCAATAGATACGGTAGAAAATCTGAGTTTATATAAGAAATTGACGCAGTAGGTTCAAGACTTGTCAGTGTCTTAAAATATAAGAATTTGATGTGTAGGCCTATGCCTTATCATTGCCTCAGAATGTAAGGAATTGACATGTAGGCCCATGCCCTGTCATTGTCTCAAAGTACAGTACAGTATAGGAAATTGACATGTAGGCCCATGCCCTGTCATTGTCTCAGAATATAAGAAGTTGATGTCTAGGCCCATGCCCTGTAAATATCAAAATACTGTATATGAATTTGATATGTAGGCCTGTGCCCTGTCATTGCCTCAGAATATAAGAAAATGATGTGTAGGTCTATGCCCTGTCATTGCGTCAGAATATACGAAACTGATGTTTAGGCCCATGCCCTGTCATTGTCTCAAAATGTAAGAAATTAACGTGTAGGCCCATGCCCTGTCATTGTCTCAGAATATAAGAAATTGACATGTAGGCCCATGCCCTGTCACTGTCTCAGAATATAAGAAATTGACATGTAGGCCCATGCACTGTCAATGTCTGAAAATCTAAAAATTTGATGTGTAGGCCTATGCCCTGTCATTGTCTCAGAATATAAGAAATTGGCGTGTAGGCCTAATCTCTCAGTGATGTTAACATTTGACATGGCTGCAGAAGTGTATGCTTCATTTTAATTATTGTGGTCTATGTGGGATCACTTATTTAGGCCAACCAATTTAAAAGAAAAAAAACAATATACTTGTGTATTTAGGGTGCACATGATAAAAAAAAAAAGATGCACAGACAAAATAATCAGAGATCTTCATAATGATATATAACTTAATTATCTTTTATCGGAGATATCAATTGCATACCTCACAACTCCGGGAACTCAAATCTGTGGTGTCATGATTCATGCACGAAACTCAGCATGACTGAACGGAGTCAAATCCATACTGGTAATCATTTGGACTGTTAACTAGTGTGACATCATTCCCCCTTCGAAAGCTAGCCAGTCACTGGCTTGCAGAGGGCAGGGCTTGGCTGCAAAGCTAGGTGGACTCTGCTATAATACTGTACACTATATCATGCTGTAATGGAGTTATTCACAAAATTACATTATGCATTCAGCATGTTCACACATGAGGGAAGCATCTCTCAGGGAGTGACATTTTGCATGCTAAAAAGAAGAAATTGGAACTCTTATAGCTTGTAAGGTGAAACTGAAACATAAATCAGCTTTACAACGTGTTTTATTTGGTAAAAATGCTAAAACTGTCAAATTCCCATTTGATGCTACTGTATTTGATTACTGGTAATTCTTGGAGAGAAATAAATTTGTGATTCGTTTAATGGAAAATCTTTTTTTAATAGCCCTCTGTATTTTAGCATAAGTATTATCTATCCTATACTGTATTTAATACTAACATGATGTGTCATACTATCAGATTGACCTTTCCTTCTGGTAATGGTAAAACACCACTCAGTTCAAGATATAGTATTCATATGATATGCATACTGTGTATACAGATACTATACATACCTAAAGCTAATTTCCTATATGGGAATTAGTTGCAGTTTTTTCTTTTGCCAGCTTCATGTCTAACCAATATCATCATGGGAAACTTGTAAAGCTGTTTTGTCTTCCAAAATATTTTATTGTTTTAGAAATTCCATTTGTTGTAATAGATTAGCCTTCTGTACATTTTCTGTATATGACTGAAAAATTTTCTTTCAATCTCTCTAGGTACTGCTGTTACTGAAGATGGGTTTACATGCTCGAGAAATACAGCACCAGTACAATACATTGGCTTGCCTTCTTATAGGTTTGGAAGGTTGGAGAACAACTGTTGAACTTCATAATGATGCATTTGTAACTGGTTTGATTGTAGAAGTAGATGCGTAAGTTTCTTTTCATGTACTTTACTCAAGCAACTTTTTGGTTTGTTTGGTATTTTTGATTAATACTAAAAAAAGTATAAACCTTTTGTGTTCAAGATATTTCATTTCATGCACTGTGTGATAAAGCAAGTTTTTTAATATATAATGAAGGCTACTTTTATATTTTAAAATCTTTGTTGATTTGGATTTGCAGGAAAATGAACATGGAAATGCAAGGTGCACGGTACACAGATGGGAATGGAAAGTCTGTTTTACTGGATAACTTTCATGTTAGAGGAAGGAAAATCCGATATGTTCATATACCTGACCAGGTATGTTTGCTTTATCATTTTTATGTAAGCATGCTTAACTCACATTTTTGTTTAGTCTTAATAATAAAATCTCCTATACATTAAAATAGTTTAATAAGTTTATTCATTCCTATAGTTCCCAAGTCATTAAGCCATTGTGAGAGACTCAGTTGTTTTCTTTGCATGCATAGGAGATAAAGTATTATTTGAAGTAGTTTTTTCACAGTAACATATTTTTCATATGCATCATCCCTACCAGTCAAGATGACAACAGATGGGTTTATTGCATCATTTTGACCAAGATCTCTTTTCATCATCTTATCATTTTGTGATACAGAAACTCATCCTTTCAGTCTGACTCTTGGTATTGTGAGTACTTCAAAAAACATTGTACAGTATAGATTTACTCATTAAGGAAGGCATGTAGCCTTTGATTATTATTTTTTTTTCAGCTACATTGAAGGTCTTTGAATGAATAGGTTGTGATAGACATTTATTTGGTCATTAATATGGTGGGCGGCCTCCTTGTTTAGTTAAAAAATGTCCAGATAATTTTTGTGTATCCTTAATGACCAGGATTAGTATCTGGTTGCAAAGTTTCAGCTAAAGGCCAGAATGAGGTTATCTTGTATTGTATGACCCATCAGGTTATCCTTGGACATGGGGTACAACTCGTAAGCTTCCTTTTTTAAAATTCACAGTATTATGGAAGGTAAAGGTGCCTTCCCCACCTCCAAAAGAAATGTTGCAGTTGAGGTGTATTAACCTGACAGAAAAAGATTCATCATCTTTAGCTATCTTGATTTTTCTTGCTTCTGAAAGAGGTGATTCCATTTCAAGAACTTAATAGCCCAAGATAACTATTTGTAATAGCCCATGAAAACTATTTGTCTTTATACATTTTGCCAAAGGTTTTCACACCTGAGGCCTCAATGTGATGTCCATTGGTTTTGAAACGAGCCAATAACTGCCATTCTATTCTGCTCAGGCAGTCAGGTTGCAGGCACATAAACAACAGTGCTTTGTGCAGGAATTCTTTCACTAATTCACAGTGATGAAAACTATTAATGCAGACATTGTTGTATTGCCAATGTTGCAGAATAAATCAGCCTATTCTGAGGCATGATGTCTAGTTGGATGGTAATGGCATACGTATTGACCAGCTGAGGAATGGAAATGAAATTATATGGATCAGCTGAGTACAGTAAAGCAAATGAAATGGATTAAGTTTATTAGGGTACTGGGTATGATCATGTAGTATAGTTTTATATTGGAATACCAACTTTGGGCAGGACTCTTAACAGATGGACAACAGATTACACTTCATTGAGGCCATAAGACTCACTGTGTTACTAATACCTAAAAGAATTCACTTTTTGATTTGTGATGGGACGAGGAAATAAAGATTTTCTGTGGTCATATATTCATCTTTATTGATTTTTCTTTATGGTAGGATGTACTGTAATCCTTTGCCCCCATTTTTATTTCAGTAATTTACATTTAGTGTAGAAAACTGCGGGATGGCTATCAAACTGGCTATTTAATAAGTCATAAGAAGTCTGTAGAAGTAAGGTATATAAATCCTTCATATGTTTGATACTTTATAACACTCTCCTTTTAGGTAGATGTCACGAAATTGATAACTGAGAAAGTCACCCCAAGGGAATCAAAGCGTAAAATGACCAAGAAGGGTTTCATAGCACAGAAGCGTACTGAACAGACTTTGAGGCGATATAGAAGGCAGCAAGAAGCTCAAGCAGAAGCAGGATCAAGAAGTGCTGAGAGCCCTCAGCCTTCCACAAGCAAAGACTGAAGTTCCTTAATGCATCCAAACTCTATTGTAACACTGTGAATAATTCATTTAGGAAAGCACAGTACTGTTTTCACTTTATTTGCTTCTAATGGACGAAGCTTTCAAAAAAGACATCTGACAAAAAATGATCTCATGTAATTGTTTGAGTAGATGTACAGAACTGACAAGGTACTATTGTTTTTGTACGGTGTTTATTGGTACATTTTTACTCAGCAAAGCAGATGTTCTGTACTGCACTTTGTTCAGTACTTAATGCAGTATCTGTACTGTAAATAGTATTGGCTGTGATTTTGTAGTTTGTTAATGAAATATTCAGCCCTAATTTATATAGATGTGCACTCAAAACATCTTAAGGCCAAGGAATGGTACAGTATCAGATGAAAATTTTTTGCATAATTCAATAAGAAATGACAAAATTTCTTGAATTTTCATAAAGCCCATTTAATTCAAAGTAGATTCTACTGTTCCTTGCAATATTTAGGGTTGGTACCATGCAAATGCTGTTGTTACAAGAAGTGATATTTGACCATAGATTTTAATATCAACTATATTGCTGTTAAGATTTCATATTTAAAGCATTGTTATATGTGATCATATTAAAAACGAACAATCTACCAACTTTGTCAATATTGTGTATGATTCATGTTTAATAATAACTTTAGGTTGTGCTTATTTTGGCAGAAAGGACTATCTAGGAACAAAGGGTACAGTTGGTAAACCTATAAAAAGAACTCGATTTATACTGCTCCATTTTAAATGTTGACAGGAAGTTACTCCAACTGGCCATTATGTTATTCACTTGTATGATTGGTTGATCTATATTTTCTTAAATGGATGTTTTGATTTCCATCCTCTGCATGCACCTATTTATGTTTATTTATTGGTAACATAGAGTGCCATAGCAAGAAGCAAGTGAATCAAGTATTAAACTGATGTCTTTTTCCCTTCCTTTCTTTCATCCTTATGGGATTAGTTCCTGATGTGTATTTTGTTCAAACACACACACACAAACACACAGTGATAACAATAATGGTTTGCTTTAGGAGTACTTGTTCATATTCTAGTTGCCTTCGCTCTTCTTTTTAATTTTTATTAGTTTCTGACATGTGATGTGTCTGAGTTCTTTTTGTTAGTGTTTTGTTTGAGCAGACAACTGCGTCAAAGTTACTGGCTCATTGAGCTGGCCTTCAAGGTTTGATGGTGTGCACATTTAGTGTCAGCAGGGTAGTACAGCATATGTTTTTAATTGCTACTTCTGTCTCCTAATTTGTGAGTCCATGAAGGGTAAGGAAACTTTTACGTTGCATCCTTTTTTGTGTTTTCATTTCCTTTCTTACTCTATTTGAAATGTACAGTACTGCAAATGGAAATTACTGTATGGGGTGAAATTGTGCTACTTCTCAAGACCTCATGTCAAGGTACGAGTGGAGAAAAGATATACAATCATGCTGACAAGTACATAACTGCATTCTTAAATGCCAGCTTGCGCTGAATTCTCTGAATGTGGTCTCATTATACAGTTCACATGCAAAGATGACCAGCATGAAATGTCCTGCACTCATTCCAGCACATTATTAAAATAGGCAAGATTTTTATCCTTTTTACTGCATTAATGCAGTCAGACTAGAAATGTATTTATGTTTGTCACTTGATATGTCTTCATAAATACGAGTGACTCATAGAAGCTACCACAAAAATTCGTTTATCTTTCTACTTAGAAATGAAGAAAACATTTTAAATCAAAGTGGCTGTGAACTCATTTTGCAGATTGACATATTTTACCTTATCTACTTATACAACAAATCTTGACATGTATTTGTACCAAATAGGAAACAGTCAAAATTCAGAAGCTTTGATAGAATTCCTGAAGATGATGCTTTCCTCCTAAATATTAAAATCCCAGACAAAAATTCGAAGAACTTTTTGTTCTATAATCACTCATTGAAAAACTTTTCCATATGTCGGCGTACTACATTGAGATGTAATTTCTCACAAATGCATCAGGTTTATGTGTGAATATCATGTCTGGTTTGAAGAATGTTATTCATCATATACAGCACCGAACTTGAGCTAAAGAACAGTATAAGAATGAGTGTGTAATGAGCTAAATACAAGTTAAAAGTAAAAGGCTTGAAAAATATATTCCTTTAATTGCCTCTGTTCATATTCTCTTTCTTCCATCTTACTTTCCACCCTCTCCTAACAGTTGATTAAGAGCGCAAATGCGAGGTATTCCCCCTGTTACACCTTTCAAACTAGTTAATTTCAATTTCCTTTTCAGTGCTGAATGACCTCATAGGTGCCAGTACTTGGCCTTTGACCTACATTCCATATTCTGTATATTCCACTGAAAAATATAAACTAATGATAAAATACAATGGATATAGAACTATGAAGTAAAGACTTTGACAACTAAGTTTCCTGAGAGTATAATTAATGTATGTAGAAACAAACTTACTGTGTTCATGCATTATGCCGATATGTAATTTTGTTATTGTACAGTAATTGTATTTTCTCACATCCTGGTAACTCCTAGTCTGGATCTGAGCTGCAAATTACCCCCTGAGAATCTGACCCTCCCTACCCTGTTTTCTTAGGTTTCTAATATTCTCTTATTTATCCTTGTTGTGATTAGAGGTAGACTTTTCCGGAGCAAGCCCAGTTCGTGGTTAATATATCCAAGTTCCTCCTGTTGTCCTCTGGGATTAGGCTACTCCTAGTGTGTCCAGGATAATAGGTACTTCCTACACTTCAGCTTCGATGGTTTCCTAGATTCCATCTTGAGATCCTGATACTTTTCTGTATTTTGCCTGCCCTTGTCCTGAACTCTTGTGTCCCATGGTGTGGCTACATGTAACAAGAGATACTTCCTGTGTTTGTTTACCAGGATTAGGTCTGATCTTTGAGCCTGTATCGCATGGTCAGTCTTTACATTACATAGTACCAGAGTAAATTGAATTTTTAATTTGCCAGCACGTTTTTCAGTA
>NC_089742.1:36645512-36678012 GCF_040412425.1 Macrobrachium rosenbergii | reverse complement strand
TCCATATTTTCGTGATTCAGTTATACATACATATATATTATATATATTATATAATAGTATATATATATATATATATATATATATTATATATATATATATATATATATATATATATATATATATATACATATATAAATATATAAATATATATTAGTTTCATGGTTGAATTTCATCCCGTTTTAGAATAGCACCTCAGTGATGATTTGTAGAGCATTTTTGTTATTTGTCTATCATCATCAAGACTTTTTACTTTGTTAGCAAATGATTTACGTCGTCTTTGTTTTACACATTTGAGGAAGTAATAATATTACTGGGAAATTTCAAATACGTTGGGAAATACCATGGCCTAGGTGTAATCAGCTTTATATGTATTTACAAAAGTGAATAAATGAATGAATAAAATAAGAAAAATTAAACGAGACCAATCAATCCCCTGGTTTTGCTGGCCTGGATTTTTTTTTTCTTTTTTAACGCTTGTTGAGGTGACATGGGTGGTCCTATTGCATAATATCAAATTTCGATCATACCTTCGCAACTATTAAAGAGCCCGGAGAAAATAACAGCAAAATATGAACAGTAATACAATTACACCGTGTAACCAACATAATTTTACTATTATATTGCGCATTAGAAAATGCAAGATCAAAAACTACACAGAAAACGACACCCATCATACCATCATTCTAAAACAGCATAAATGTTCTAGAAAGTTGACCATAAAAAAACCTCAACTCTCCGAAACAATAATAAAATCGTTTTAAAAACAGCGAAAAAACTTGAAGAGGTTTTCGCTCACCTTCTTGGGTGGTCGCGATAAATCACGGTTCAGGTGTGAAGTAACTGACAGGCGTGACCGATCTTGAACAAACGAACCGACTCCTATCCTCTAATTCGATCCCCAAGCCGCCATCGCTGCTCGATTTTTACGGTGTACGATAATTTTATAGAATTATTCCATCATATAAGATTTTTATGACTAATTTTTCTGTGGGTATACTCTTACTGGTGTGACTGTGGGAATCTTGATTACTCGAGGTGTAAATCTGGATATGAATAACGCTAAATAAACTGTTATTTTAACTCGGTATATAAAACAATGGCATCATTTTCTCCCTCGAAATGGCTAACCGTTACCCTTCGACCCCGCAACTCAGCCACGCCTACGTCCTTAGAAATGCTTGAAGACAGACTTGAGATTTATCTCCGGAACCTAATTAACTTCGGACCTTTATCAGTTGTTAGTAACTTCTTCGGGTATGTGACGTTGGCTGTTTGATGCTATTAGTTTTAACTGGCAGTTATTCAATAGCTTTCGTCATTCACCTTTGGCGGTAACAGGGCGAACCAAATAAGGTCACGCATCCGGACGAGTGGGCGGTGGTGCTGGGGGATGGATTTGAATGGTGGTGGGCCGACAGTCCGCTCCGCCACCAGGTGAGAGGAGTCGCATTAGCGCCCCATAAGGACAAGTGAATAACCGTTCAAGGTCGTCCTCCAGAGAAAACGGTGACTAGAGAAAAATATTACAATTAGAAGGGTGGTCTACTGTAATTTACGATTGCAGTGGATTTTACCATAAAAATAATTATATTCGTATTTAAACCTGAAGTTACCATTAGAAAACGAAACCACACGATAATTACGCCCTTTCGATTTAAAATGTTATTTACTGAAACTTGTTAAAAGTAATTTTGATCAATAAAGTTGTTTTTATCAGGGGTAATTTGAAAAATAAACCTAATGTTTATGAATCCCTGTTCACGACTACACTAACTGTACCTGTTTATCCTACAGGCTTTTTCCGAGATACCCACGGATGTGTGTGGATGGGTATAGGGCATGATTGCTATGTTGTGTTGTTTGTTACTAGATAATCGGCATTATGCAGTCAAAAACAACTCTACTCGTCCTTGTTCGAGCATTAACATAACTATACACACACACACACATATATATAACATAATATATATGTATATATATATATATATATATATATATATATATATATATATATATGAATGTCTTTTCCTGTAATACTACAGTATAATATGAAAATAAGAAGGCCATACAGAAACACTATTTAAACGTTGAAACCATATATGGTTTCAACGTTTAAATAGTGTTTTATGAAACATTCTTCTATAATATATATATATATATATATATATATATATATATATATATATATATATATATATATATATATATATATATATATATATCATCTTCTTCTTTTTCTATATATATATATATATATATATATATATATATATATATATATATATATATATATAATATATGTTATCTCCTTAGATGGAAGGAAATTAAGAGGTCTGATTGCACATGCCAGACCATTCACTACTTTTCAGTCTTATTGACTAACTTAAGAGACAACATTACTCAGCTAAACGCAATTGTTATCAGTATTCTGGCTAGTCAACAGAACAATTACATTTCAATTTAAATATAGGAAAAATTTGTAATTAAGTGACTTTTTGAAGTTTTCAATATCAATTTCGCACGGTAAGATAAATCCATCGCTTCCCCCCCCCTCTCGCTCTCTCCCTCTCTCTCTCTTACTTACTCAAGGATCATGCTTTCTTTCCTGTTCTGAATATATATACACAGCCTAATCCAGTATGTACAGAAAAAATGTCCGTTAAATAAATACATTAGATTTGGTGACAGTGTGGTGATTCTATCGTAAGGCTTTGCCGAAATTACTAAATAGTTGTTATTTTATTGCCCTGTTCTGAAGGGCGGAAAACTTTCATCACACCTGGTGAAAGTAAAAATAATTTTTCCTCTCTTGTAACGACGTATTGCCGCTACCACCGGACTCCTTCTATCATTATTGCCTTTCCACTGGAGATGTTGTGACGCTAGTTTTAGTAGCCATATATTAATCAATCAATCAGCCTTCCGCTGGCTTTGTTTTTGTTTTAACAATTATTATTATTATTATTATTATTATTATTATTATTATTATTATTATTATTATTATTATTATTCACGAATAGATGACTAAGCAAAACAAAAACGCAAAGAAAGATGCATGGAAACAAATTAACCAGAATGCACAAAATAAAAAGTGCACGAAATAAAAAAAACAACGATAGGCAAAATGAGAAAAAAATAGGCTATGAGAAAGAAAAAATTTCTCGTATTTTTTTCTGATTTTGCCTATTGTTTGTTTTGGATTTCGTGCACTTCTTATTTTGTGCATTCATTAATTATTTCCATATCTTTTCTTTAAGTTTTGTTTTAACTTTGTCATCTGAACATTAATAATAATAATAATAATAATAACAATAACAATAATAATAATAATAATAAATAATAATAATAATTGTTAGATTTTTAATTAGCGATTTCAGTTTTTAAATGAATTTACCTTTTTTCCAATTTTATAAATCCATGTCTAAATTCTTTTTATAGTACATTATGTGTTAACTGTCCATGGCTGAACGGCAATAAGTCACAGTGAGGGCCGAGAACTAACAAACAGGCCAAGTGAAATTTCATGTAGAATAATGAACTACAATAAAGGAAAAATATTCCTACTTTTTTATTGATTGTTCTATGTTTTATCATTTCTATAGACATTTCAAGATTGTGACTTTTTTTTATTTGCGTATCTAATCTCTGTGAAGCTTTGTTTACTCTAGGCCATGGATAACATTCGTTTATTCAGCCGTCTCTTGCATAAACAAAGACATAGGGATGGGTTCTCTCTCTCTCTCTCTCTCTCTCTCTCTCTCTCTCTCTCTCTCTCTCTCTCTCCCTCTGCTTTTTTATTTTTTCTTATTTTTCTCTCTCCCTTTCTCAGTTAGCTTTCGAGCAAATAATAACTATTTTTAGGCTCTTGGTCATTCGGTCTTTGTTGCCGTAAATAATATTGTACCATGAACTGAGACAATGGTTGAGAGAGCTTATGCGTAGGGTCCTACACCCAGTTAACGGTGATCTTAAGACAAAGTAAATAAGTAAAATAAGAAAATAAATAGCGATAAAATGGGAAAAGAAAGGATCACTATCAGATAAAAGTGTATTCAACACTTGTATTTTGTGCCTGCGGTAAAGAGAATAATAAGATAAAAGGGAATGAAGAAAATAATAAAAAAAAAAAAAAGGAGGCACCGCCGACAAGAAATGCGCGAAAGCGACAGCGCCGGCAGTTCTGCGTGCGCACCGCCTGAGCAATAGCGCCGCATAAGGTCGGTTGCTGTCGAGTTTTCTTCTGAGGAACCGGGCGTAAATATCCGTCTTATACAACAAAACAAAGATAATTTTTGGTTATTAAGTTATATTCTTATTTGAGTTTGTATTAGCAATTACTTTTCATTGTAATCGTCCCATTAAGACGGTAAAATGAATTTAAAATAAAAAAATAAGGCTTCGTTCCTTTACGAAATTTCTTAGGCGGCCTTTCAAGATTTCAAAGAAAACGAGTAGTCTTTAGTTTTCTTTTTAAATAAAATTAGCGCAGACTTAAGTATTATGTTACTAAACAGTGAATTCACATAATTCGTGCGCTCGATACATACATACATACCTGTATATATATATATATATATATATATATATATATATATATATATATATATATATATATATATATATATATATATATATATATATATATGAAGTCAGAAGTTAAATCAATCGTTTAAAGCTGCTGATATTAACTTTTGCTTAGCACATATGACACGTGAAGAACGGAAATGGTGGAAAAGAATGGCTCTAAATTGATTTAGATTGGTTGATTATGTGGTAAGAATGGAGGACGACAGGCTGGTGAAAAGATGTGTGATTCGGAAGTATCAGAAGGGGGACTGAGACGTGGAAAGTGATGCACAGATGAACGAGAAACGTGAGAGTTTAAGCAATTATTGTGAGGGAACTTTCTTGCACGGAAGACACATCAACAATTCAGCATCTACGACCATTCATTCACAATTTTAAAGTGCTAGGCACTATATAGTGAACCTAGTCCTAACGTGTTTGGTGTTCTACAAGGTAATGTTCAGGAACCTTTGTTATTATGAGTCTATCCCGGTAATATGAATGCTGGCCTTTTGAATAAGATGGTATACTATGTAATAGGTAGATGATGCAACTCTTGTTGCAGTTACTGGTTCCGTAAAAATGGAAAAGAAAGTGTCTCTTCTCCTTGATAGAGATGCAGAGCGGGTCTCGAATAAGCCAAGACCTTATTGACCAGTAGATCTCGTCGCTGTGGAAAAGTGACACTAAACTTATTATTTTTATTATTCAGTTGATGACGCCTATTTAAATGGAACAAGCCCACAGAGGCCATTGACTTGAAATTAAACTTCCAAAGAATATGGCGTTTATTAGGAAGAAGTAAGAGGAAGTAAAGGGAAATACAGAAAGAAGAGATCCCACTTATTAAAAAGAATAAATTAATAAATAAATAGGTAAAAATGTATTAAAATGCAAGGAGAATACATTGCATCTTCGCTTGAACTTCTGAAGTTCCAATACACGACATCCTCTGGAAGGCTGTTCCACAGACCAGCCGTGTGAGGAACAAAGAGTCTCTGGGACTGAGAAGTTTAACAGCGAGGCACATTTACTGCATATTTGTGCTGCTATTCAGCGAATCTGGTTGCTCTCGGCAGGTAAAGGGGATCTGGGATCAACTGTGAATGTGAATGATCTATGTTGAAATACAACTTATGAAAAAGTGACAAACAAGAGACCATCCGTCGATGGAACGTACAAGTCATAACTGCTACTATTAGGAAACAGAAACTTCCCACCACGAACAACTCTATTTAAAAGAGATAAATCTCTGGCAGAAGCAGACATCCACACCGGAGAACAGTATTCTGTGACTTACACAAATGTGAGGCCTTACGAACAATGCCTAACTTTCGTGCGGCATTTGCTGAAACTTTCATTAGATGTTTTTCAAGAGTTAGATGTGAGTCAAAAGTTACACCTAGAATAGTTCAAATTTCAGACTCGTTCAGCAAAGTTCCATTCACCTGAAGGGGAGGATGGGGTGGGAAATCTGTGCTTGATCTGCTAATCAAGAGTGTTTTCGTTTTACTGGAGTTTAGCCTCATACCCCACCGACTACACCATTCCCTGATCCGGTCCATGTCCCAATCAAGGCTGAGGGCAGCTTCATTTCTCATAAGCGGAGACTTGACTGCACCCGCAAGTGTTGCATCATCGGCATACTGAACAATCTTGTTTTCCAGGACAACAACATCACTTGTATATACTAAAAATAACAGTGGACCAAGAACACTGCCCTGTGGAACTCCAGACACAACAGGTCTTGGTTCACTAAAGATCCCGTCCACAGCAACTTGCTGCTGCCTACAAGTAAGGAAATCTTTAAGTAATCCTAAAACATATCCACCCACTCCAAGATTCTGAAGTTTAAAATATGCGCCTTGTGATTTACTGAATCAAAAGCAGCGCTATCTGAATTACTCTGCACTCAAAACCACTCTGCACTCAAAACTCTCATCTAGGCTCCCTTGCAAATGTCATGTCAAGTCCACAAGAGTATCGCAGGGACCTAACGCTTCCTACGTGCATATTGACTACCAGCTAAGAGTCTTTTAGATTCCACATGGTGGCTTAAAAATATGTTTTTCAGCAATTTTGTAGAGCACAGGGAGAATAGAGATCGGCCTGTAGTTACTGCAGTCAGCAGATGAGCCGCTCTCCCAAGGAGGCACTTTATTACTAAGCTTGGGCTCGTCCGCAAAGATACTACGTCGACATAAAAATCTATAGCATCTACTAATCTTGGGAGACAACACCCCAGAAACTCTTCTAAAAAACAAAGGGAAGAAGCCATCAGGATCTTCTCCACCCCAGCTATTAAGATGATCCAGAATTTTCTTAACATCCCTAGAGGGATGCGCAAAATGTGTAAAAATAGGTTCAAGATGACAAGTATCAGGGAGAGGGACATCCTCAGCTGATTGCTTAATAACTCTAATAATATGAAAACACTTTGTGTTACTTTCTTCAGAAGCTTTCGTTATAAGATATTGGCTTTTCTGGCTTGCTCTATGTGAAAGTGAATTCATGTTAAATAATAATGATAATGATAACAGTAATACTAGCAGTAATAGTATTAGTAGCAGTGGTAATAGTAGTTTAATGAGTCTATTCTTTTCTGAACTATGTTCTTTCTTGTCTGTTTCCTCCTCTACAGCTCAGTGGATAATAATGCAAGTCTATGAACAAAGGTGCAGCACAGAGCATTCAGGTGCGACTAAGGTGGTTTACTTTCTTAATTCAGATTAGTCTCAAGGTCCACCTGAGGGGTACGTTATGCACTTGACAGCGAACGGTGCTCAATGACTAATATGACGCTTGACATTGGAGGGTACGCAATGAATAATGTGGCACTGAAGCGCCATTCATCCATCTCCCGGGCTAAGGTGACGCTAAACAGGAAGTGCTTCATGAGGGCTTCAATAAGACAGAGCCACTGGCAGCTGTGGTCTGTAATGGCTTAATTAGAATGCACGGCTTGCATTTTTCCTCTGCTTTTTTTGTCTTGAGAATTTGGCATCTGAGCAAGACGCATTTCTTGTTACTTTTTTGTATGCAGGGTTGGTGTTGAGATCCCAGACTTACAGGTATAACGTTATTTGTCAATAATGTTTCTGGGCTGTGTATCACTCATATCAGTGGCTTCCTGGGTTTAATTGTTAGCAGTTGCTTCTCGCATCGGACTCCTAACGTCAATTATTTCTTATCCGGACGTGATGAGGTGGGCAGTGATCCTATTTAGGTAATTTTTAAAGTTGACGGTATTTTTTCTCGCTCAAGTGGGAAAGTCGAACTGACTTGTAGTACAACCCGTCAACAAAACGTTAGCTATCTATTCAAAACTAACCCTCATGAGAGTTTATAACTTTAGCCTAGTTGAGTCTAAAGTCCTGATCAAAGAACACGGCTGGGTATAGGCCTAACGGCTTTCCCTTGAGAAACAGAAACGTTGTTAAAACAAGCGGTAACTAGTCACAGTGAGGACCGAGAGACAATGGAGTTAGACTGAGTGTGCAAAACAACAACACAAATTATATTTTTTATACATCTCTGCAAAGCACGTAGAGTTCATGCAGCGAAAGAACACAATCTTTGCCAGAATGACTTATAAAATCTCCCGCGCCATATTTCAAAGGGTAAATGCAGTTTATCGCACATCTCGAATTTATGAAAAGAAGGCCGACACGCGCTCTTATGCATGACTTGGAGAATTGAAGTTAAATGACCAAGTGAATAATGAGGGCTTATATTCAATGCATTTCTCAGCCATAAGTGGCTGAGGTCTGAGATTGCCTGCGTAGGATTAAACTGACGTCCTAATTGGCGAGTAGGACAAAGCTAAGGATTACTGTAGCTTGTGCACGTCCCTCACCATAACGAGGCTTTTTATAAAGGGAACTGTGAGTTGTTTAGGGTTTTCTTCCAAAATATGAATGAGCTTTTATTTGCTTTTGGTTCTTAGGTCATAAAAAATCAAAATGTTATATTTCTTCTGCCTTCAACTAACGAAAAAAATTTTTGTTGTTTGCATTTATTAAAACTTTTTCTGTCGTTTGCATTTATTAAAGGGTGAATTTCTTTGTATATCAGCAATTAGTTTGTGAACATTCTCAAGTTCAGCCGAAGACCATTAGCAGCTACAGACTTATATAGACCTATACGTGATTAGGTAGCTAATGATTTAGCATTCTTTGTAAGAAAAGCAAAGACCACTTTATCATAAATAGGCTTTATTATAAGCTAAAACGATGGATTAAGTGTTTACTTGGCATCAAGACATCAATGGTTACAGACGGCCGTAGCTAATGACAGACCGATGATATCAGGGTCTACAAAGCTCCTCTGAAATTGGCTCCCAATTTTGTCTAGTTTGCATTGACAAGTAAACCCACTTCACAGTAGGTCTAGTGAATGAGAAAGATGATATAAATAAATAAACGAAGCCTCCAAAGTGATGAGAGTCACAAAGTTCGGCAGGAAATGGGTACCAACGGTTTGGAGGGACACTGCGCACTGCTGGCTCTTACATTGCGTAATCAAATGCTGTTCCTGCCTTATGCAAGGAATAGGGGTGTGTGGTGTGTGTGTGTGTGTGTGTGTGTGTGTGTGTTTATAAGTACGATTAGTTACGTCAGAGCATTTCGTTGATATTCCTTCAGAATATTTTAGGTTCTTTGGTGTTAATGCATCCTTATCACTTGAAAGTATTTTGGATATGGCGAAACACAATGAGCTTACTTGATTAAGAAAGTAGGCCGAACTATTTTCAAAGTCTTCTAAGACTTTTGTTTCATAAGCATATATGTAAGTAGTACAAAGTGTATATATATATATATATATATATATATATATATATATATATACATATATTTATATATATATATATATATATATATAAATATATATATATATATATATATATAATATATATATATCTATATATATATACAGTATATATATATATACACACATATATATATACATATATATACATATATATATAATGTGTGCGCGTGTGTGTGTGTACTTCGACATGCTTATTTTGTGTACCCTTATGTTTGGTTATCTCTCTCAGAGATGGTATGAGAATGTCATCTGCCAAGGGGTATATACAAGTGAAAAATTTCTAAGTGTAAATATAGAATAATCACATCGTGAATATTGCTAAGATCTTCAAAATTAGTTCCGTGCGAATATATGAATCAAAATAAACCTGAGATGATAATGACAGAATAAGCTACGGAAGTTATTATATGAAATGTTTCTTTAGATATAACTAAAAGGCAATGTTTATATGTCCCTTTAAAAAAATAGCAGTTTTTTCAGTCGTCATATCTTATAAAAAAACAAAGCAAATGCCATTAATTTTATCTCCACCCATGATTATACCAGCTTATAGAATAGTACGAAAGATGTAACACGTATTTATATCAGCAATTGCATAAGAAATTCGAGAAATAGAGACTTGATTGTCGTAATTATAAAAACCAGTAAAGAATGCTCCGAAGTTTCTTCGTCGCAATCGCGTTTTCTGTACAGTGCATAATCAAGGCCCACCGAAAAGAGATATATCTTTCGGTAGTCTCGGTATAATGCTGTATGAGAAGCGGCCCATGAAACTCTCAGCCGGCCATGGTGGCCTGTGTTGTTGCGGTGCCAGAGGCACGACTACGGCTAACTTTAACCTTAACTAAGATAAAAACTACTGAGGCTAGAGGGCTGCAATTTGGAATGTTTGATGATTGGAGAATGGATGATCAACATACCAATTTGCAGCCCTCTAGCCTCAGTAGTTTTTAAGATCTGTGGGCGGACAGAAAAAGTGCGGACAGAAAGAAGTGCGGATAGAAACAGTACGGACGGACAGACAAAGCCGGCACAATAGTTCTCTTTTACAGAAAACTAAGAGGGGGCGGGGGAGGGAATTCAAGCCTGGCTTATCTCCACGCATAATTTATGCCAGCAATGAAAAAAATAAAACACGTAATTATTCCAACATTTGCTTGACAGGGAACCGCTTTAAATCACCTTGAAGCATAAGTTTTAGAACCTTTTTTGTGCATTGCTGATTTGATCAGTTTAGAATATTACAGGCTAAAGGTAAAGACGTTCTGAGAGAATTTACTTTTTTTTAATAAGTGATTTTAATGAACAACTCTGTTGAACCTACGTTACTAATTTTTCACCCACTCAAGTTGCGTTTAAACATCAAGATGTTTTGAAACGTAGATTAACACACACGTGCGTGTGACTGAAATTAGCAGAACAATGTTTATAAACCTTTAGCATATATAGACTCTGTTAACCAGTCAAAGTCGAGCACATATTATTTACAAACACTTTCCCATGGATATACTTGATACGGTCACTTTCTCTCTCTCTCTCTCTCTCTCTCTCTCTCTCTCTCTCTCTCTCTCTCTCTCTCTCTCTCTCTCTCTGTGTATGTATGTGTACAATCATACATAAACCTTTATATATATATATATATATATATATATATATATATATATATATATATATATATATATATATATATATATATATATATATATATATATCAATGTGTGTGTGTATGTATGTAGCTATAGGCTATACATATATATTTATATACTGTATATAGCCTATATGCATATATACATAGTGTATAATATATATGTATATGTATATATATATAATATACAGTATATACATACATATATGTGTGCGTGTGTGGATGTATATATGTGTGTGTGGATGTGTGTTTGTTACGGTTTTAATAATGCGCGAGTTAGGAATGGACTGCTTCTCTCAAATGCGCCATTAAACAAAACGGATCCGAGATTACACCCCAAATTCTACATGGCATGGACCTTGTTAATATTCTGTCCTAACGAGCAAAACACAAGTGGCGAGCAAGGATATAGGCTACTGCATTTGTTCTAATTATAGTATCTTATCCATTAGATACAACTTACACCAGTCTCTTTCCTTTAACTGATTAGAAAAGAATACTACCAAAAATTTAACGACAGGTATAAATAAGAGAAATAAACTACATCCCAACTCCAGTAATTTCATGTCAATATGGAAAAGTGCACGTACACCGTAATACTGAGGCCTACAACCGCACCCTTGTTTTGATAACTACTAGTTAACTTGCAAAGTGGGCAACGTGGCAAGACTAGCCCCTTGGGGATGAACGTAAAAGCACAAATAAAAGACGGTAAATATCATAAACATAAACAAATGACACGAATATAAACAAAAATATAAATAAAGGGCAATAAAGATATATAGGTCGGCGACTGGCGGAAACCTGGCTGCGATAGTGTTTATTCAGTTTTAACAAGTACACAATATCCCTTTAATATACCACGTAGCCATAAACAACACATAAGCAGTCTACAAAGGCACTTTGCAGTTAAAAATAATTAACAGCAAATCACAAACGACAAGAACCAAAGCCACTAATGGATGACAATAACAAGAAAATGACGTATGGTTGGAATATACTGATATAGAATTATTGTAAGTCTTACCAAAAAGTTGCTAATTTTAGTTGGTAAATCCAGAAGCACTAGTTACTTTAACAAATTCAGGAAATACTCTTGTTTTAATTTTAATTGCCTCCCCTGAGGCTACTGAAAATAAACAAAACAAGGACGATAGACACTTCTCTAAGGCCATGGGTACAGCACTGCATGCCCTCTATTGGCCTGATGCCAAAATAGAAACAAAAAATGCAAGTATTGTCACAGAACCTAAGATCGTATTTTATTATACACACACACACACACACACACACACACACACACACACACACACATATATATATATATATATATATATATATATATATATATATATATATATATATATATATATATATATATATCTTTTTTTATCACATCACCGTGATTCATATTCAATCAGTAAGCTACAAACGTAGAGCGAATTGGATATTAAAAGGACTTTGTAGCTTACTGATTGATTATATACATATATATATATATATATATATATATATATATATATATATATATATATATATATATATATATATATATAAAAACTGAATCTGAAAATATGGAACGTGATGAATATACACGTGATGAATGACCAAAATCCACGAAGGAAAGAGGAACAATGGGTGCTGCAAGGCCTTTTGACTTATAGTCCCTTTGCTTAACAGTCTGCTAAGTAAGGACTATAAGTCGAAACACTGCAACACTCATTCTCCCTTTCCTTCATATATGAATTATCTTATAATATACATACATACATATATATATATATATATATATATATATATATATATACATATACATATAAATATATGCAGATGGTGTTGTAGTACACGTGGACTGTTTCTGTGAGAAGTTTCTCAGTGATAGGAAATCACGGAATATAAGTTTGTTAGTTTCTGAGCTTGCCTCACGAGGATAAGAAGTTATCCTTTTCTCTAAAATATAACCAAAATATTCAATCTTACTCGGTGTCTATGGCCCTTGTGATAGTTTCATGTTCGTTCCCTGAAATATAGTATCCTCTAGTATCTAACCTTTGAAACGGCACTTCCTTCCATAAACAATTTGTGATGCGTTCCAGTTGATACTGTGTTTGATACTAATGTGATTACAGATGACAGAATTTTGATGTGCTTGAGTTATCGATCGAAAATTCTGCCACCCGCTATTATTATTATTATTATTATTATTATTATTATTATTATTATTATTATTATTATTATTATTATTAAAGATGACAGAATTTTGATATTAGTAATTTGTAGATCGAAAATTCTGCTCCGTCGGTTGTACAAGTAGAAACGTCAAACCGTGACCCTTTCGTACAAATAACGGTTCCTATAATTCACTGCAGCAGTGTAATTGTGTTTGTGATGTTAAAAAAGGGAGCGTCAGAAACACTTTTCAGTATGCAAATGGTCGCTATAGCATGAAAGCTTCAACACCGTTATTGTAACCATGTAGTTTACACTTTGGTCAACTAAAGGAACTTAAACATGGACCTGCAGATGCCCTCTCTGACACCATTGCAGGAGCTGATGACCTTCGATTGTGACGAGGGAACTGCAGATGCAGCAGAACCAAGTTTATAGGAAGTAAGACCTGTTGAAGGTTTTGGTGTGGTGTCTAGGCCTAGTGTTGGTGTTTTGGAGATGAGTCCTCGTGTTGGTGGTATTTGTGAAAGAGCTGAGAGGGGATACGAAACATTTGATGGTTCTCCAATAACAAATGGAAGTGATGAGAACCCTTCACATCCTCCGCTTTGTTTAACTGTTGAACCACTGAGGCATCTCTGTTTTGAAGTACTGCACCGTCGCGGTTTGAAGTACTGCACCGTCGCGGTTTTGAAGTGCTGCACCGTTGCGGTTTTGATCTCCCAGCTGACTCTGTGACACCATCCAGGGATTTTACTCTTGACAACGTAAACAAGTGTGAACACTTGGAGCTCCTCAATATACCTTGTTATTTATAGGATCTAAGGCATGGGAAATACCTCAAGCGCGAAATACAGTGAAGTGAATACCTCAGGAACCAGAGGAAATGTGTACACAAGTGCAGGCAGTTGGTGTTTCATGTGATTAACTTAGTTTTAAAGTTCTCTTCCGTAACTAAGCGCATACGTACTACTCACCCGTTAAAATTTCTTTCAATGACGTCATCGTTTCGTCATAGTTTTAATGACGTGAAGCTACGTCACTTTTACTCAGAACACCTAAATAAATGAAAAAAACATGGCAAATAAATACAGCATCCGGGTATCGGACTGTATGTTTATAAACAATGGCTTGTTGTTTTTATTTTCAATAAGATAGACTGCATGAATCAGGAGGATTTGCTGAGCCTTTGCATGGACTTTTACAGTGAGGAAGAAGCCTCTGAGGCAGTGCTGCTGGCGTTTGAGAAGTACGGCTGCCCCGAATAGAAGAAGAAATATCGTGGTGCTCAGAAGAAGGAAAATAACATACGACAAATTATGACATTAATGTGTCAGTCACCTGCACCTGAAGGTACTGAATTTTGTATAACAGAAATGTACCCAAGTGCCTCAGTAACTATGGATCATGTCGACATGGCAACGCTGCTGAAACTGTTTAGTGCTCTTCGTTCGGAGGTTAAGATCCTCTCCAATTCCAATAGGCAGCTTAGAGAAAAAGTTTCGAAAATAGAAAAAATGTTAGCAAAAGAATTAAGACTTTAGTGAAGGAGAATAATGCTACAAAGCAGAAAAGAAAAACGTCAGACGAAGTGATAGCAGAACAAGCTGAACTACTTCATTTTACAGAAAAAGGTCGGATACCAAAAACACTGAAATTTACACCTGGCAGAAGCTTCTAAAGGAACTGCTAAACTGTATACTGGAGAGGACATGAGTAATAAAACGGTCACTCGGGATGTCACGCTACAGAATGATTCAGATGAGGATCTGGCCTCCACGACATCATCGACATCTTTGAACGAATGGGAGCTCAGCCATGGCAGCGGAGAAAGAAGTGCGAAGACAGATGCAGAGGAGAAACGAAAACGGACCATCTGGAGTTCTACACCCCGGATTCGCCACCTCAACCAAGCTATTAAGAAGAAAGCCTGCGGCCCTGCAGTTATAGGAACCAATGAGGGTACCGGTCTACTAGCAGCTGAACCTCTCACCAATATTTCTCCTTTTGTGTCTAGGTTAAGTTTATGTTTCCTTTAAAATATCAATCGAGGCATTGAAAAATGTAAAGTAGCCAACCTTTTTCAGTCTGTTAATTGGCCAAAAGGCGTAATGGTAAGGAAATGGTACGAAAAAAAATTAATCATGGCTTCAATTAATATAGCAACTTTCAACTGTAGATCTGTCAGGAAAAATGTCACGTTGTAAAAATTTCTGTAATAACTATAAGATAATAGCATTGCAAGAAACATTTTTGCCGCAACAGGAGAGTAACTTTCTAAATAAGATTGATTTTAAGTTTGATTCCATATCGTCGTCACCAGTAGACCTAAGTCAAGCTCTTGTGAGGGAAGGCCATATGGTGGTCTAGCTTTCTTAGTTCACGAGGAGATCTCTCCGTATGTCAGGAAAATACCACAAGAGATGAACGCTTTTTATATAGATATTGGTTTGGGTGGTAGCACGATAAGGGTTATCAATTGTTATATGCCTACCTACTATAACGGTTCTAATACTGAGGAATACTTAAATAAATTAGGGAAAATGAAATGTCTATTTGAAGAACATCAGAATGATCATGTTATTGCTGTAGGGGATTTTAACGCTCATTTCATCAGAATTTGGTGCAGAATTATTTGGGTGGTGTGGTGAATACGACTGCTGTGCAGCCGACATCACTCATTACCCCAGATACCATGCGTGGGTAAGCGACGCTACAGGTCACACGAGGTGGCTGGACCATGTCGTGTGCCTATTTCCCGTCTTGAGTTCACTTCGATGTTTTAAAGTTTTTACGAAGAGATAGGCTCAGATCCACAAGCCTCTGGGTTTTAAACTTTGTTTACAAAATTTTCAGCAAACATAGTAACAGGGACCAATAATCGGAGAGTAACTTACGAGGTTAGAAATAATGATGAATATAAAGTTCGAAGCGAGAAGTCACTAAAAGAAACAGAGCTTCCAGTTGAGGCAATAGTTTGTAAAACAAAGGGATGCAGAGACATCAACCATGTATTTCTAATTGAAACGTTTGCTGTCGATCTTGTTGAGGCATTGATTAAGAGTGGAGATACAAAAAGTACCGGATAGGTACATAAAAGTCATGGAATACCAGGCTGGAATGAAAACGTTAAATCACACCACGTTACAGCCAGACAAAAGTATTTATTATGGAAGGAAATGGGAATGCCGAGATCGGGTGTGCAGTATGATGAGATGGTCTTGTCTAAACAGAAACTTTAAAAAGGCACTCAAAGTCTGTAAGAAGACGGTAAACAAAACAACAAGGAAAAAAATCGCTAGAGATATGAGCAGGAGAAATCATTGGAAAACAATAAACAAAATAAGAAAGAACACAACCAAACTACCGGTTAGTATTGATGGAATAAGGAGAGTCAAACATAGCAGAGGGTTGGAAGAATTATTATGCTCATATTATGGAAGGTAAGAACCATCCACAAATGTCTTTGTCGATGGAAAATGAAGATGAAGAAAGCACCATACCAATTGTTTCCGTTAAAGACGTTCAAGATGCTTTAAATCCCTTTCGTTTAATAGTGCCCCGGGCCTGGATGGAATCTGGGAATCACTTACGATATGCCCATCAACTCTGTTCGTGCATCTGTCACTTTTGTTCACTTGTTTGTTCAGGCATCATTTCGTATCAAAAAATATGACTGAAATAAAAATTCTGAATTTAGTTAAGGATTACCATAAGAGTCTCTCTGATAAGAATAACTATCGTCAATAGCCCTTGCCTCTATTATTTCAAAGCTATTAGAATGCATCATCCTACAAAGATGCAAAGACTTGTTAACAACTTCTGATAATCAATTTGCTTATAAAACTAAACACAGCACTGATATGGCCCTTTTTCTTTTAAACAAACATGCCAGTTTTATAGGTCAAGGATCACTCAGTTTTTGTATGCGCTATGGATATGTCCAAGGCTTTTGATAGTGTGTGTCATGAAAGATTATTTCAAATTTTTAAACAGAAGACGTGTGCCATTTTTACATTATAGCACTGCTGCAATACTGGTACAAAACTCAGGACTTTAGAGTCATGTGGGGCAATAGTCTTTCCTCCTTTTAAACCCAGTTGTGGTGTTAGACAGGGTAGTGTTCTATCAGCACTTCTGTTTGCCGTATATGTGGATGACTTAAGTACAAAGGTCTTCAGCAGGGAAGGTGGTTGCGCAGTGGGAGAGGTTAAGGTGAATCATATCCTTTATGCAGATGATATAATACTTTTAGCCCCATCTTTAAAAGCATTGCAAATACTCATAGATAAAAGTTTGGTATATTTGAACTCCCATTATCTTGAAGTCAATCCTGACAAGACCAAAGCTCTTGTTGTAAAGCCCAGAAATTTTATGTCATTTAGTGAACCGTCACTTTATATTAATGACGTCAGGTTGGAAATCGTTAAGTCATGTAAATATCTCGGCATGAATATTAATGACAATCTGAAGGACGATGACCATATTGCTTCACTCTATCGAGGCAATGCTTGCGAGGTAATATGTTGCTAAGGAACTTTCATATGTGCAATGATGAGGCTAAAGTGCATTTGTTCAGATCATTCTGTACTTCCTGTATTGTATGCCTCTGGCAATGAAATGTAAAAGGAAACCATACGAAAACTTAAGGTATGCTATAATGACTCTTTTAGGTACAGTACCTGATGGGAATAGAAAGGTTTTCGAGAGTAAGTGGACACTTTGTTTCTTTAGGAATCCCAACATTCGATGAATTAGTGAGAAAATGTATTGTAAGCCTGTTTCAAAGGGTAAAGAGTTCAAAAAACCACTTAATTTGTGCAATTTTTAACAGTGATAGTTTTAAAAATCATTATTTCTTAAAGAGTGGTCTAAGCACATTTTCTGTGTTTGGTAATTTATAAATATTTTGTTTTATTCCGAATATATTTGTATATAACTTTTATTATTTTATTGTAATATTTTGTATATGGCTCTACAGCTGAAATAAAGAATTTGAATTTGAATTTGAATTATTATTATTATTATTATTATTATTATTATTATTATTATTATTATTATTATTATTATTATTATTATCTATGATAAGAAGTGTACCTTAAAGCAAATGCTAGGCTTGGGTGGCCTATGAAGCATTACAGGATAATATTAAGAAAAATCACCATTCTGGGTAAATCGGGAAAGACGCATTCAGTACTAGGAGTACTACTTAGCCTTTAGAATAAAAAAAAAAATAATAAACTACTGGGAGTAATAATTTGCCTTTAGACGAAAAATGACAATAATAATAATAATGGTGCTGATGATAATAACCAGTTATGAACTACTCTAAAACGCACACCACTCCAAATAAACAAAGAAGGCTCACCCCCCCATGACGTTAGCAAACATTCCTGTTTGCGGAATCTGAGGCCAACTTGTTTTTCACAGACACCGTTATCTCGGTGCTGACAGTCCAATCTGCCATGTCAATGTCAAACGGGTACAGTGGACGAAGACCCTGTCACGCAAGAAAAACTCATTAGGGAGTAATTAGTGTCAACAAAGCGTTATATGGACACTTGAGCTATCGCACCCTCCTAGCTTAAGACCAGGAAGCCGAGATTTATAATACTTGCTTGTCTTGAAACCAACCCCGGCCACGTGAGAAGTTAGGAATCAGAAATGGAATGTAGATTTTAGCCCAAAGGCCAAGCGCTTGGACCAGTGGGGTCATTCAGCACTGAAAGGGAAATTGACAGTAAGAAGGTCTGAAAGGTGAGAGCCTCGCAGTTGCACTAGGAAACAATCGTTAAGAGACGGTGGAAAGAAAGATGGAAGACAATATGAGGGGAGGTACTGCAGAAGGAATGAAAGAAGTTGCTACTAGGGGCAGAGGGGACGCTGCAAAGAACCTTAAGTAACGCCGCCTACAGTGCATCACGTGAGTTGCACTGACGCCACTACCTCCCCTACGGGATTGAGTAATGAGGGTGCTTTGCTTTCGCAAGAGGGGGTCAAGGTCGCCGTTATCATAGAAGGGAGTCTGAGGGGCGAAAGGACGCAGTGTCTTCCGAAGTGAGGAGGCGCCAGCCTGTGCGATACGACAGATTCCCTTGGGAGCAACATTCTCGGGCCCTATGATATTTCGGGGACATTAAACCATTTGACAATCGGTTGGAAGATTGCGGTCTACCCCTTTGTGCTAATAACTATTATATTGTAGTAATTGCTATGGAGATGTTATAAAGAATGTTATAAATAAACCATAGGCAATAATTAGCGTTGAAAATACCGCTTTTCTGCTTTTAACTATCTTAGTAGCATTGGCGTTTGATAGGAAGAAAATAGATAAAAATAGAGTCTTCATAATGGAATTATAAATGTTATTCATGGATCAAAATGTGACAACAGCGAAATACAAGGTAATTATATATATATATATACAGTATATATATATATATATATATATATATATATATATATATATAAATAAATATATATAATAATATATGTATATATATTATATGTATATATATTATATATCATACATACACACACAAACACACACACACACACACACACACACACACACACACATACATATATATATATATATATATATATATATATATATATATATATATATATATATATATTAACACCAATGAAAATAAAATGAAATCTTCATAATGGGATTATAAATGTTATTTATCCCATCAAAATGTGACAACAATGATATACAAAGGGAAATATATATATATATATATATATATATATATATATATATATATATATATATATATATATATATATATATATATATATATATACGTGTGTGTGTCTGTGTGTATGTATGTATGTATATTACGTATCTATCTATCTATCTATCTAACTATATATATAATATATATGTGTGCTTGTGTTGTAGCGCCAATAAAAGTGAATGAGAATGTGCAAAAAACCTCTGTTCTTTGTTAATTTAATGTTTAATGATGGCAGACAAGTGATCTCTAGTTATATACGCATTCCAAAGAGAGAGAGAGAGAGAGAGAGAGAGAGAGCTCTTTTGAACAGAGATCAAAATCAATAATCCTCTAAAAGATGCGTGTCACTCCCGTAGATATTATACTTAAAAAAAACGCACACAATTTCCCGATTCAAATTCCATTGAACACAATTGATGGCAACACTTTAAAAATAGTACAAGGCATTTCTCCTGAATGAAACCTTGCCTACCTGCGAATGACGTAACGTTTGATGAATGCGTGAGTGCTTTCCTCAGGCGAGGTTGAAGGAAGGCGGAAAGAAGCAATACTGTGGTTATCGACAATTGCGTTTTATTACGAACGTTAAAAGGTTGAAATTGCACTTAGTTACTTATTTTTCTCTCGCCTTCATTCCGTTTCAGATATTTTCGTTTCACTTTTCCACGGACTCAAATGAATAGGAAAATTGAGGAACACGGAAGGATTATGGAGCTTTTGCCCCTATTGGGAAATTATTACGGAAATACTGCCCCCGGCAAGGAGTGAAATGTATGAAGGGTAAAATACGGTTTCTCGTGAGTCTTGGTATATGAAGGACATGTTCTCTCTCTCTCTCTCTCTCTCTCTCTCTCTCTTCATTGTTTTGATTTTGTTTTGTCTTGCTAGGAAAACAAACTTTGGTATCTCTCTCTCTCTCTCTCTCTCTTATTTTGATTTTTGTTTTGTCTTGCTCTCTCTCTCTCTCTCTCTCTCTCTCTCCATTTATTTTGATTTTGTTTTGTCTTGCTAGGAAAACAAACTTTGGTATCTCTCTCTCTCTCTCTCTCTCTCTCTCCTTTATTTTGATTTTGTTTTGTCTTGCTAGGAAAACAAACTTTGGTATCTCTCTCTCTCTCTCTCTCTCTCTCTTTCTCTTGATTTTGTTTTGTCTCTCTCTTTGGTATCTCTCTCTCTCTCTCTCTGCATTATTTTAATTTGTTTGGGGCACTTTCTCCCAGTCAATGACGTTATCTTTCGCTTCGCCCTTGGTGTTCCGTTCTGGTTATGCTCTCTAACTAACCAACTTACAATCTCTGTTTCTCTGTCTGTCATGCTTCTCTAGCAACGAACTTAGCTCTCTCTCTCTCTCTCTCTCTCTCTCTCTCTCTCTCTCTCTCTCTCTCTCTCTCTCTCTTACTGCAATATTTTATTTTGTTTAGGTCACGTTCTTTAGGTCAATGAGGTTAACTCTTTCTGGCCACGCTGTTTCCTTCCGTTTTGGTTTAGTTCTCTAAGTAGCGATCTTTAATCTCTCTCTCTCTCTCTCTCTCTCTCTCTCTCTCTCTCTCTCTCTCTCTCTCTTACTGCAATATTTTATTTTGTTTAAGTCACGTTCTTTAGGTCAATGAAGTTAACTCTTTCTGGCCACGCTGTTTCCTTCCGTTTTGGTTTAGTTCTCTAAGTAGCGATCTTATCTCTCTCTCTCTCTCTCTCTCTCTCTCTCTCTCTCTCTCTCTCTCTCTAATGTTCCTCTAGACAACGAATATGACTCTCTCTCTCTCTCTCTCTCTCTCTCTCTCTCTCTCTCTCTCTCTCTCTGCAATATTTTATTTTGTTTAGGTCACGTTCTTTAGGTCAATGAAGTTAACTCTTTCTGGCCACGCTGTTACCTTCCCGTTTTGGTTTTAGTTCTCTAGTGCGATCTTTAATCTCTCTCTCTCTCTCTCTCTCTCTCTCTAGACAACTCTCTCTGACAGCTCTGACTCTCTCTCTCTCTCTCTCTCTCTGCAATATTTTATTTTGTTTAGGTCACGTTCTTTAGGTCAATGAAGTTAACTCTTTCTGGCCACGCTGTTACCTTCCGTTTTGGTTTAGTTCTCTAAGTAGCGATCTTTAATCTCTCTCTCTCTCTCTCTCTCTCTAATGTTCCTCTCGACAACGAATATGACTCTCTCTCTCTCTCTCTCTCTCTCTCACTGTCTGTGCTTTGTTTTGTGTTTAATTTTTCCACGTTCCTTTAGACAATGAACTTGACTCTCTCTCTCTCTCTCTCTCTAGCCAGCGCAGTTAAATCCGGTTCTGGCAACCTTGGCGTGCCCTTCGCATCTGCTAGAAGTGTGATGTGACGTAAGGACGTGGATGCGTCCCCCAGTCGGATGCTGCCATAACAAAAAAAAAAAAAAAAAAAAGTCAAGTGCCCTTTAGTCAAGTGGTTCCCTTTCTCTGAAGTCTTTCCTTTTGTAGAGGAAGAATCTCGTTATAATTTTGATTAAGCAGTTTTCATGATTCATTGATTGATTTTGCACAAGGAGATCCAGCGTTGCAGATACAGATGGCATTGGTGTCGAAGGTGACAAAATGGAGTGCCACGTAACATGACAACATATTAACCATTAATGCATACTGAAACATACTCACATTATTTATCGTCATTCGATTATATCGCTATTAAAACTCGTATGTGATAACACAAAATCAAGATTCAATGGTTGCATTAATTAGAGCGTATTTACACAATTCCTTAAACATTACATACAGATGGATACTGACTGGAATATAAAGCCTATATTTCTTTATTTGTCTTCGTGACATATGGAGTTAATTTTGGTATTTGTAAACTCCGAGTGGAATTTAATGATTCTGTCAATTCTATTGAAAGTCTGCCATGAAAATTTATAAACTCACAGCAGCACCAAGACTGAAAAGTCAGGGAGTTTTGGCTGAGGTTTAATGACACCAGATCTGGGGTCGGGTGCAAGCGGCAGTGGGTTCATAATGGGGCCTGAATATCAACTGAACAATCAAGAGCAGGTCAAGTTTCCTTAAACCTGTTTAAACTGACCTGCAATAATATGACAAAATATCGTTTCGTTTAAAATTATTCTTATCGTAAAAACCATCAACTGGCAATACTATTATTATTATTATTATTATTATTATTATTATTATTATTATTATTATTATTATTATTATTATTATTATTATTATTATTATTATTCGGAAGAGAAACCCCTATTCATATGGAACAAACCCAAAGGGGCCATTGATTTGAAATTCTAGCTTCCAAAGAATATTAAGGTGTTCATTTGACAGAAGTAACAGAAGGTTATGAGAAATACAGAAAGAAGAGATCAGTTATTAGGAAAGAAAAAAGATGCAGCAATAAACAGATAAAAATATAAATTGTAAAAGAATAAAGATAAGTTGATAAATAAATAGATTAAAAATATAAATTATAAAAGAAAAAAGATGATTCAATAAATAAACAGATTAAAATCTAAATAAATTAGTAAAAACGAGGGTGATATGTTGAAGGGTAGCGGGGCATTGCATCTTCTCTTGAATTTATGAGGTTCTAATTGCACAACACAATTAAGCGTTATCATGGAAGGCGAAGTAGAGATTGCTAGACCCAGACAACTACCACAAAATAATAGGAAATGATAAACAACCACAAAATAATAGGAAATGATAAACAGAGATTCATTACCATTATTTTCACCATTACGGAACAAACGAAGCCAAACGAACGTGAAGGACAACTTGCACATTTTAAATGCCCGTATGTGAAAGAAAGGAATGAGACGAACAGAAAAAATAAAATGAATATATATAATTAATGAAAAATTGTGGCTGATGCGTCATTACTTGCGAAAATAAATAAACAAATACATTAATTAAGAAACGCCTCAAGAAAAATGTGCGAGGAAACACAAGTACATTGCTTGCGAAAATAAATGAGTAAATAAATAAGATAAGAAGAGCTAGAAGACAAATGAGCGAATAGAGACAAGTAAGTGACCTTAAACAGGCTTCTCAAATCCAAGGCTGATAAGGGTTGTTAGAGAATAATGGTTATACCGTCACTTCAGGGGATAAGGCAAATAGACGATATGCATCTCAAGGGATGCAGCAGACTTGAATAACAACTTTACACAAATATTACCAATTCTATCGAAAGTGTGGAACGTGACTGAAGGATGATAACTACCCAGACACTTGGCGTAAGATTTATATATATTTATATATATACTATATATATATATGTATATATTTATATTTAATATATACATATATATATATATATACATATATATATATATTTATATATATATATATATTTTATACATATATATACATATATATATAGTGTATATATATATATATTTATGACATTTATATATATATTATGTTTTATTTTTATCACACCGTGATTTATATACAATCATTGAAGCTACAAATATCAACAATATCAAATCCACGCTACCTCGGTGATAATTCCCATCGGGGATATTCCCGAGGTAGCGTGGATTTGATATTGCTTATTACTTGTAGCTTCATGATTATATATTTATATATAAATATATATATATATATATATATATATATATATATATATATATATATATATATATATATATATATAAATATATACATAGATATATATGTATATGTGTGTGTGTGTGTGCATTTTGTGCCTGTTGAATAAAAACACAAAACAAATTTCCAGAGTCCCAAACAGGTAATTGACAGCTAAATAAATAAACATATAGCCAAAAGACGCAGTAGAGAAACCATCCCCTTACAGGCAAGAGACCAAGTAAAAGAAATCTGCACGTTTCTCCACACGCGTCTCCTACTGCTTTTTATTCATGAGATGTATTTGCGTATCTCCACGTTCGGGCCAGCCAGCGTCTTTGGCAACTGTCAAAATGAGAGCCCATCCCAACCCCGTCCCACCCCGCCCCCGACCCCTAACAACCCCTTCACACCACCTTCACGCCATGTTATGCTTTTAAATCGTCATTTGTTGATTTTGGAAAAGGGACAGAGCTGATGAAAACGGGAAGACCGAGAGTTAGTGATTTTATATCTGTCTATCTGTATATCTATCTATCTATATCTACCCATTTATCCATACTATATATATATACACACACACATACATACATATTATGTATGTATGCATATAATTAACAACTTTGGCGTTCCAAAACAGAACAATAAGAGTTACTGATTATATATATATATATATATATATATATATATATATATATATATATATATATATATATATATATATATATATATATATATATATATACTATATATATATACAGTATATATAATAAAATTATATACATATACATATATATATATATATATATATATATATATATATAATATATATATATATATATATATATATATATATATATATATATATATATATATATGTTATGTATAACTGAATCACGAAAATATGGAACGTGATGAATATATGAATAAAAATAAAATCCACGAGGAAAGGGAAGCTACTTGATTTCTGCAGGGCCTTTCGACTGTCTGTCATCCTTCCTTGCAGTCTGCTAAGTGAAGGACGACAGACAGTCGAAAAACCTCACAACTCCCTTTCCTTCATTAGTTTATCTTTTGTATATAACCATATATATATATATATATATATATATATATATATATATATATATATGTGTGTGTGTGTGTGTGTATGTGTATGTATAAATATGTATGTATAATGTATGTATGTATATATATATATATGTATATATATATGTATATATATATATATATATATATATATATATATATATATATATATATATATATATATATATATATATATAATAGGCCTATATATAGTCACGATGCATACCAGTACCTGGTTATTACAAACTAATCACAGAACTAAAAAAATTCACCTCCCTTCCAGCCAGATACCTGAACTATCATTACAATAAGGATTACGACTGAGGTACTCTAAAGGTAACAGTGATCCCTTAAAAGTTCATGAATCACATTAAAAATCAAACTAAGTTTATCAAGACTAGTGTGAGGTATCAACAGCTAAACAAGAAATATGCTAGAGTAAAAGGGCATCACTCCATCAAATAACTTTAACTGTTACCCTGGTCTTAATTCACTTCAGCAAAACTAAAGGAACAAAGCATGTTTATCACTTTGCCTTATGCAACCACAATTAATCCTATTCACTAGTGGTCAATAAATGAATCACTATTTTTAAAAAGTTTAAATACAAAAATTTATTGTAAAATTAAAATTTTATAATTAGAATTCACAATATGAAAATTAAATCAAGTATGCAATGTTAAATCATCAAGAAATATTTAAAATGCTAAGTAAATAAATATTAAACCACCAAAATAAATGTGAAAAATAAAGAGATTGCAAATATAAGAACACACAAAAATACAAAAAAGATTTATCAATAATAATTTCACTTAGGCAAAAATTCTCTCAATATACCTTATTATACCATGGTAATAATAAGTGAATTGCACTTTACCTTATGCAAGCTTGTGAAAACCTTTGTAAAATCCCAAAATATGCAGTTGCTTTCGATTCACGAAACAAACTTTTTAATATGGCACTGTTACAAATTAAATAATTTTACTAAATTCAGATCTCAACAGCTAATACTAATACCAGTGACCACAAATATATTACGTTAAAATTACTCTCTTTTGAAGAAAGAGATAAAGAGAGAGAGAGAGAGGGAACCACGGCCAAAGTTCTCTCTAATTAGGATGAATAGATTTTCGGATTCCAGTATGAAATGAAACATATTACGTCATTAAGGCATTTTGTGTACAAGACACAAAAGTTCTACAAACAGGGAGGTGATGTCACTTCCAGCAAAATGTTTTGAATGCAATCGGGACAATACATGATCAGAGCAATGCAATCTTAAACATAATGCAATTCCCATGTGGTCTTACTCTCAAAAATGCATGATCAGAGCCATGTATGTAACATTACGAAACATTCGTCTTCTTCTTGTATGATACAAAACTCTCAAAGAAACCCTTAACCGATCAAAACTGGCTAATTATGATTAGCATGTTTTAAAAACAAAACGAAAAACCTGAGTTGGTTTCAGAACAAATCATCAATTGTTATTCCCAACCTGTCAGCGCTTAACCCAAAACAGCACGTTCTCTTATCTGAACTGATGACAGAAGACAAATCTGGTCTAAAACTCGAATCTCTCTCTACCCTGCTACTACATTACTATCAGGAAAGATATTATTAATTCTAAATTACACTGTTAAGTTAACTAAATCACTAACTCTTTTGAGATCTGACACTGCACTACATATGGCATTTCAATAATTATTACCATTACACATAGTACATGATAAATAGAAGATTAAATATATCAGAATTATAGGATGATATACATATTACAAGGCAACATCATGAAAATATATTTATATATAAATGTGTGTGTGCTTATGTGTGTTTCATTAGACAGAACATATAGGTGAATATCTATGGGTCCAGTGTATAATTGACACGTTTGTTGCTTGGGTGTCCTCCAGGGCGGGCGTGGACGGCAAATAGTACTTTGACCTCGTCATGTGTTAAGTCACGCCGTCCTGGTGTACTGAAGCGTAGCATACTTAGATAGGCAGGACGACAATGACGCAGGAAATACATTTTTTTCTGTCCTGTGTAAATATACGCAATGTGATTCCATGCGGAACATATTGCTCGCGTCAATTTTCCTTGTACAATTTTCCTTGTACTTTTAATAATTTATTAAAATTTTTATCTATTAATTTATTGGTTTATTAATCTACATTTATTTTCTAATGACTACACTAATACAATTCGCCTTGTGTTTTAATAATTTGCTTATATTTTTATCTATCAATTTGCTTATTTATTTTTCTTTTTTGATAAGTGATCTTTCTTTCTTTCTTTTTGTATTCCCCATTACCTTCTGTTACTTCTTTCTAATTAACATCATATTCTGTGGAAGCTTGAATTTTAAGTTAATGGCGCCTGTAGGCCTGTTCCATATAAGTACGGTTCGTCTTCTGAATAATAATAATAATAATAATAATAATAATAATAATAATAATAATAATAATAATAATCTATCATGAAATCTTATTTTATCCTTGTTTCTTTGCATACGATGTCTTAGGCTATTTTTCTCTTTATTATTATTATTATTATTATTATTATTATTATTATTATTATTATTGTAACTGGAAAGAGAAAGAGCCTACAAGATTTCTGTGTATAACTTGTTTACTTGTAAATATTCACAAGTTATACACAGGAATCTGTGGAGTTTCTCCATCCATCAGAAAACTGAAAGTTTTGTTTGATTGTGTTATGTGTGTGTATTATTATGTGTGTGTGTGTTATTATTGTGTCATGTTATTATTATTATGTGTGTGTGTGTTATTCAGAAGATGAACCCGGTTCATAAGGAACAAGCCACAAAGGGCCACTGACGAAATTCAAATTCCAAAGAAGATGGGGATTCATTCGAAAGAAGTAACAGTAGGTAACAAGAAACACAGAAAGGAGATTGTGATTCTGACCAACCTCACTGTATTTTTCTGTGTCATCCGTTTCACAGACTCATTTCCTGATTAATTCACCTCTGTTACGTGGTCAAGGATAGAGTATTTTCGAGTGGATGTCGTGACGATTTAAACAACAAAAAAAAAAAAACAGCCTTACATCCTGTCTTTGTAGATACGAGTCAAAAACATCAATGAATAGGATGCGTAGTGTTAAATCAAGAGTGAAATTGACCACAATTACTATTATTTGTTTACGCATTCATTTCCGGTCATACATGCCGAGTGGTTGATATGCTTCTTTTATTCGTTTTTTTTTTATTTTGTTCATTTTTAAACCTCATGAACCCCTTAACCTGTCTATTTCATTGTTTTGTGCTGAACTAGGTTGTAAGATGTAAAAAGTATCGGCAATTTTTTTTTTACATTTATTGAAGAGATGAGGAAGGAGCGAATAATACTGGAGAGTGTTATGGAATTTCTGATAAGATGATAAAAAGTCTTTTATATTCAGTTGATAAACTCAACGTCACGAAAGATATAAAATTGCCCGTGCTGAATCGCTCTCTGTGGACACACGCGAAAGAAAATTTACAGTGAAGGTAAAGAAAATAAAAATGTAATATATATGTATACATATGTATTTGTATATGTAAATGTACAATCACTCAAAAAAATTTTGCAACATACTACAAAAGTTTTCGGACAACAGCTTATAATAGCGACATCTGGCGCTATTTGTGAAACAGCTGAGTTGTAAGCCCGTGAAACAACTGAACCTGTTGTCATACTAATAAAGGATGTTACTATAATGCTTCAGAGGTCATCGCTGTTCTTATATTTTAATATTTTCATCTCCAACTACCATCACTATCGTTGTTTTATCTCCTTCATATTTGTGAACTTTGTAGACATGGGCCTACGACTGTTATAAGTTGAACTATTGAGTCTTATCAACATCAATAAATACGACTTTATATAGATTTGCTTGCACATTTTATTAATCAAATTTTGAATGACTAATCCTATGTATATTGTGAGCTAGTGAAACAATATAAAATATGCTGAACTAGACTAACAGCTTTCGCGTCTGTTTTTGTAATACATAGAATATAATCGCTTGCTTGGGCAGGCATTTTACACACACACACACATATATATATATATAATTTATATATATATATATATATATATATATATATATATATATATAATAAATATATAATACCGTTATCATGTAATTTCTCATTTCTTTCATTGTTACTTAGGCCTATCATTTTGATGCCTCTTATGAAGTTAACCGAATATATAACGCCTATTTTTGTATTTCTTATTATCTAAGTTTCTAAGGAATTAAAATTAGCAGATTCAACATTAATTTAGTTAATGCTAAACGCCAGCAGTGAAGAAGACTACCATGCTCATCAGTGGAGAATGTCTCTCTCTTCAAAATGATTCTTACAGAAATCATCAGCCACTGGATATATTATAACGCAAACCCTAGCCTCTATTCTTTGTGTTTCTACTCTGATATGAAGTGTTTCTTGGCAGAGTATATGATGAAATAATATTTTGGTCTCATGTAGCCTATTGCGGATGGTTTGAGCAACAACTTGAAGGGAAAGTGTAATGTTCTCTTTTTATGGCAGCACCGGCTTGTCAGGGAGTTAGGCGGAGCTCCTTCAGTGATCATCCATTGATGATCCCGTAACAGTAGTGCAACAATGGGGTCGTCCTCCACTTTTTACAATGAATTTATCATATTTCCTCGTTCTCTCTGTTGTTTATTCCTCTATACATGGTTGTTTTTATTTACGCTAAGCTGCCGAGCAATAACTGATAGAGACATTGGTCTTATGCAAGGTAATGATTGTGGTGCGGCAGTCTGTTGCCCATCTTATTGGTGCAGTGGCAGGAGACAGTTTAGTTTAATTTTCCTGCCCGAATGTGGAGTCACACGATAACATACGACGTTACAGAGATTTTTTCTTTTTGTTTTGACAACAATAATGGTTGAATTCTTTTTCTTTGTTTATATATAATTTCATAGATGATTAATCAATATTACTTTATTAGTCAATAAGCTTTTATCTGGATTCAAATATAGTTTTCTTCTTTGACTCTTTGCCCAATCATATGAGTGAAATTTTCAAAAATGTTTCGTCATTTTTCCGTAATATGAATTTTTCACTCACCATTCTTTTTATATTGTTAACCGTATGATTAATAACCAAAGTCGAATAAAGAAAATTACATTTCCTCGTAAATATCAAAAGAAGAAATACTGTTAGGTGAACAAAACTTCTGGAACATGTTGCAAAACATTTTTGAGTGACTGTACATGTATATATACTGTATACATATATAAATATATATATATATATATATATCATATATATATACACACATATATATATATATATATATATATATATATATATATGTATATATTGTTTTAGTCATCTTGATCTCTCAACTTCTAGGTTATCTAATTTTGGATACATCTCCATTGAAAATCTTGAAGTCAGAAAGGAAATGCAATAAAGATGTTCTTCCACAAATTTGGGATTTGAACCCACTCTGGTCAGACGACTGCAGTCAGCTTTAAAATAGTTCGCTTATTACAAACATTGAAACTAAATGGTAAATTAAACCTTTCCATACATCTTCAGTAACTAAAGTTTTAGTTTGAAAGCTTATGATATTGATTAGAGCCTACGTGAAGCATCTTCCATACAGGGCTGGAGCCAAAAAGTTTAGTTTTAGCTGCAACTGATAATGACACTTCGTAAAGCGATAAACACTAAACTCAGTTCGTAACACGGTTAACATTGAGGTCAATTACATCAAGTACTGTAGTAAAATAAAAGTTTTTTTTTTATTCCTAGTACTATCGTGATAAGGCTAAGAACAACGCAATTTCCTGCTAGAAGAAACTGAAAGAAAACTGGCGCTATTTCAGACCATGCCAAAATACATTGAGAAATAAGACATTTCACTCTCCAGTAACATTCGCTCGGCAAGCAAACTGTCATTCCCACGTGACAACATCGTTAGATAATCTGGCGCATGCTCTGAAAAGTCTCCTTGAAATATATGCACAAAATATCTTTCTCAGTCACGTGGAGTATTCATTGACAATGACGTGAAGCAAAGTGACCCTGAGGAAGTCTCAGAAGCTGCGTTGAGGTGCAATCGGATGGTCTAATATTATGGGGTGGATTTTTTAAGTTCATTCATTGTTTCACTGTCTCTCTCCTCCTCCCCCACTTCTTCTACTTCTTCTTCTTCTTCTTCTTCTTCTTCTTCTTCTTCTTCTTCTTCTTCTTCTTCTTCTATGTTTGTCATGTTTTGTATCGAAGTCATTGAGAAAGGCCTATCCTATTTTTCTTTTCAGTTAAACCAAACTTTTAGTCAACAGACCATTCATGCAGTGATAGATTTTCCATTCATTCATTTAAAAGAAGCTTGCCAACTTGGAGACTAGATTGAGATGTGCATATACTGTGCAAGAGTCGCGTACCGGGGGCCTGGTTCAAGCTTCAACAGGTCACAATGAGGCCTGAAATGGCGCAATTATATGATCTAGGTTTCTTACATCTCTTGCACCAGCAGGGAACCAGCAGTGAATAAGACCGTCTGTTTGCGTTCTTTGCAAATAACAAACACGCGCAATCAACATACGAAACAAACCTTTATCCGCCCAGGGCCCAGTGACTCAAAATCTAAACAGTGACTAGACTTATAATGCTTTCTTTATGAAAAGTTGCGTTAGTATCTAGTCCCATGATCAGATAACAGAGAAAGTACGTCACGATGAGGCGCGCACATTTCTGGAGTGAGTGAGAGTTCCAACTCTGAATTGTTCTTTTGGCTTTCGGGCATCGTATGACCCATTACCGTTGACATCAAACTGCGAAGGTTTGTTGCCAATTTCTGAAACGCTTGGTTTTCACTAAGCAGAGGTGATAACGCTATTCTCA
>NC_089742.1:36613012-36640512 GCF_040412425.1 Macrobrachium rosenbergii | reverse complement strand
AAACAGTTTTTTAATTCTAGATATACAATCATATTAGTTGAGGGATAGTTGCGAATTTTTGCTTGTGTATTATATAATTATTCAAATGTAGTAGTCCTGACTGCCAATGCTGTATCAAACTTGTCTATAGCCTGGGGCTACAGCCAGACAACGTATTATAATAAAAAAAGTTTAGTTGATCTCTTAGTAAAGATTAGTAAGAAAAATATACATTTGTATTTATTTTACTCATAATAGTTGTCGTTTTACTTTTAGGATGGCAACTGATTATATAGTTTTAATAACGTGTTGGCAATACTAAAATTGTGGGGTCACAGTCCCTTGAAACTAATTAGTCACCTGAAAAAATGGATGATTACACTTCCAAGATGATTGGCTAAGTTAGAATCAAGATTCTGGTGCTAGTGAGTTCACAAACTGGTTACCTAGGCCCAACCTTCGTTTTTTGTTATTTATTTAATTTTTTTATTTTATTTTATGATTAGCTTTAGGCGAGGGATGGCGACTGATTCTCAACGCTTATCACGTGTTTGTAAAAAGTTTTCTGATGCCCCTCTGCTCAAATGGATGCGCTGATTGGCTGGAAACAGCCGGGTTCACGTGATTGCTGGAATTTTCGTACCTGGCTCCTGAGGTTTTTTTTTTTTTATTTTTTTTTTATTTTAGAACGAGTCCCCGTGGCATTACCGCGGCGTGCTGCTGTTTTAAGGTAAGGATGTTTATGCAAATGGGTAACATATCTAACCAAGTAGGTCTAGGAATGCAAAGGGTATAGAGAGAGAGAGAGAGAGAGAGAGAGAGAGAAGAGAGAGAGAGGGAATACACACACACACATATATATATGTGTGTATGTGTGTGTGTGTATAATATCCTATATGTATATATATGTATATGTATATATATATATTATATATATATATATGTATATATATATATATATATATATATATATATATATATATATATATATATATACTATATATATATATATAGAGAGAGAGAGAGAGAGAGAGAGAGAGAGAGATGGGAGGCAGGTGAAAGCCCAATACGGAAGTCTGTTTCCTGTGTGTGAGTGACTAGGATACCAGAATACCAAACAGCAGAGACATATTTTCATATATATTTAATGGAATGACCATTTTATCTGAAATATTTTACCCACAGTTGAGAGTTTAAGTCCATACTGACGGAAAGTATAAAGGAAATGTTCTTTCTGGAAACTCAAGTTTATATTTAAACTATCTTAAAGGTGTAGACTCAGACTTTACATAATCTTATTAAAAATTTCGCTCAATAACGGTCCGTCACTCAGCTCCTCCAGCATAATTTTCGAGGTAATCCGATTAGAATTTTCGAAAATCCCAAGATAAAATTTTGGATAATACTCTTTCACAATTTTAAAGGATGCATGCATCCTTGCAATTTTCGAGACTCTATCTCGGTGAAGTTTGGAGAATCCCTCTCAGGACATTTCACCTCCCGGAATTCTTGTATATGAGATTATAGAGAAATGCATTGTACGATTTAGGGAGTGACTGAATTTTAAAACGGAAAATGTATGACATTATGAAAAAAGAGAATATATGTGATAACAAGATCTCGCACTATTGTTTTTCACAAAAAGAGAAATTTCTTTGTATATCAATCTCTTACAGATTCTCCATCGCTATCGTTAGACAGCCATTAGGCCTATAAAGTAGAAAAAAAGCAAAAAAAAAGAGAAGAATCTTTTAAAACGACAGCTGACGCTGGTAAAACTGCGCATGAAGAATAAAAAATGATAAAATACAAGCAGTGAATGAGGTGAACAGTACAAAGAAAGTTATGAACGAAGGAAAAATTCGACCTGAGAGACGTGTAATCAACCGATTAAGTACACTGAAAAATCATTTTTAAAAGGCTACCAAATGAAAAACAAATAACAAAAAGACTCCTTCAGGAAGGTGATTCTTTTATGCGTAAAACAAGAAGCAGAAATCACACTCGAGTGTGAAAAAAAAAACACACACACACAAATACAACCTAGGCGATTCTTTTTAAGCGTATAATACGGAGTCGAAATCACACTCGCTTTTGCAAGGGACACACTAATAGAAAGAAAAAACATAGGAAGGTGGTTCTTTTTCGCGTCAAATGAGAAGCAAAAATCACCACGCTCGCTAGCGCACGCAGTGTTTGAGAGTCGCCAAGCGGGCAAGCAATTCGAAGTTTAAATAAAGGCACATTGCTATCTCAGGCTTGGCCTTGGTCGTCTAATTTGGCATCGGCGTCACCCTGCTCGAACTCGGCTACATCGCTGGTGTCCGTTGTATTGCTAATGATGCTAGTTGCAAGGGGGTATTGCTTTCTAGTTTTCTGTAAAAGAAAACTATTGTACCAACTTTATCTGTCCGTCCGCACCTTATTCTATCACGCACTTTTCTGCTCCCGCTCTCAGATCGCCAGAAAACGACCCCAGGGCTAGGGGCTCTGCAAATTGGTATGTTGATCATCCACCTACAATCATCAAACATACCAAATTGCTGACCTCTAACCTCAATGGATTTTTTTTAATTTAAGGTTAAAGTTAGCCATAATCGTGCTTCTGGCAAGGATGTAGGATAGGCCACCACCGAGCCGTGGTTAAAGTTTCATGGGTCGCGGCTCATACAGCATTATACTGAGACCACTGAAAGACATCTATTTGCGGTTATCTTGATTATACGCTGTAGCGGCTGGCTGTACAGAAAACTCGGTTGCGCAGAAGAAACTTCGGCGCTATTTTACTTGTTTTATTTGTGATTAACAAGCAAAGGCTACAAGTAAACACAGACAACTAGTCGGACGCTTCGTTGAATATGGCGTTGCGTGCTGTCCATTCTCAACGAACCCTACAGGAAATGTCCTAATTAGAAAAGAACGCATTAAATCGTTGCGTTTAAATTGGACGATTACATCCCTGACTCGCAATAGTGATATTCGGTCTGACCTCATGTGTAAAAAAAAAAAAAACTTTTTGACCACAGCTCATGTAAGATATGCAAAAACCAGTTTTTTCCGCTTACATTATCCGAAACCGGTTTGTTCTAGATCAAACTAGAAACGCGCTCTGACAGAGAAAGCAACCTGAAAGGCATAGCGATGCTTGGCAAGCACTGGCTTGACGTTTTGATTAACTTGATATATAACTTTCTGACGGACGGAAGCACTTGACTTCTTGGAGAGAGAGCACTTGGCTCAGGGCTGTTGTCTAAAACACCTAGAATTCTGTGACATAAGGAACATGATCTTGCGCAAGTCCACCAGAGCTACAAACTATTAGATTGGCAAGCAACTGAGGTGATTATGATGTACTCTTACAATATGAATCTGTCTTTGTTTAAATCTAAAATAGGATTTGTTTTTTTTGTGTTTTAAGCTTTGAGGACTGACGTGAACTATAATTAAGATAAAAAAATTCTGAATATGGCTGTACCCAAAATATGCAAAATTATAGAGTAAGAACAATGCTGATGAGACAAAAATTATACTCACTTTATATTTTAGACACATAGAAACCAGTAGCAGTGGCAGCCCAGTGCCTTTATCTAGCCCAAACCCAATGGATAACCATAGAACAGAAGGGGAAGGATAAAGGGGGGGGGTGGTCCTCAATTCCCAGGAATACCAAAATTTTATGGTGCAGGATAAAGACCTTAATTCTACCACCAATCAGTGGATCCTATTCTTGGTGTGATGGTACGTTTGGCTTCATGAGTTTTGGTACGCGTCACGACAAGCTATGGAGGCATATGGCGACTCCATTTTGCCGTTATTTATTCGACATTACTTTGTCATTTGGTAAATGTGCTTTTTGTCACGTGCTTAGAGATTTTGTTTCACGGGCAGCGTTGCCAACAGCTTCTCGTTCGCTAGAAACAGAGATATTAACACTAACGCCGTACAGTTGCCAGATGTCGCCGGCAACATATGTCTTCCCAGATTCCGCGACGACAACCTTTCCTACAACAGATTCTGATATGTCAGTGTCCCAAAGTTTGGTCCTCTTTTGTGTCGCCATCTCCTCTGGATCTTTAATAGGTGTTTGTATTAAAATTTATATTGGTGGGTCCTTCTATCCGGAATTGTTTTTGCCAGTTTTTATTCTACCGGACATCGAGCCTCTTTGAGAGCCATTTATAATAAATGAACCGGCGTTTCTTCCTGTTAAACTTGCAGTGGTGATTGAGTTGTGTAAAAGACCTGGCGTGGACCTCTGGATTCCCCCTGAAACCTGTGACTTCTGGGCCTTATGCCCGAACTCTCACACCAACTCAGGTTAACGAAATGTGCTGGGTTTTATTTTGCTAACTTTTTTTTTCTCCTTAATGCTTAGGCTATCACATGGTCAGAAAGTATTACACAGACCAACCCTATTCAGTCCTCTGCTGCAGTACTGTTTTTCTTCTCTGTCCAACTTTTACACTTGACCTGGCGTCTTCTTGTCACTCAGTTGGCTGACTGGATCAGTTCTGATCTGATTTTATGTGATTTGATGGAATTCAGGCTGTTAAACAAAGCACAGGGACACTTTCGCCCAGTCAGCGCTTGGAAAATCAGTTTTATTGTTATTCTACCCAGAATCAGGGGCACACATATATATTCATACATTAGTACAAACACTGATATATGTACAGTATATATAAAATTATATATAGGAAGTATATATATACTATATATTCATATATATAGTACATATGAATATATATATATATAATTTATATACATACATATATATATATATATATATATATATATATATATACCAAATATATATACATATATATATACATACAAATATATCTGTGTTTGTACTAATGTATGAATATGTATGTGTGCGTCCGAATCTGAGTAGAATAATAACAAAACTGATTTTCCAAGAGCTGAATGGGCAGAATGTCCCCTATGCTTTTGTTTATTTAGCCTGAGCATCTAAATCAAACCATATAAATCAGATCAAGAATTAAATCCAATTAATAACTGATGACAAAAGAAAAAACCAGGAATCAAATGTATATATATAAACATGTATAAACATACATATATGTGCATATATATATACAGTATATATATATATATATATATATATATATATATATATATATATATACATATATACATATATATATATATATATATATATATATATATATATATATATATAAATATATATATATATATATATATATATATATATATATAATATCTATACATATAAAAAATGTATGTATGTATGTGTGTATATGTTCTGTACACTCTGAAACACATTGAGCAATTTCAACCAAACTTGAGCATGCATATGACTTACTATCTCTCAGAAAAGAACATTGTGTGGGGTTAAAGACATCACTGACAAAAAGGCACCAAAGGGGGTTGGTTGGGTGGAAGGGCTTTCCTGAAACAGGGCTAGTTATGCCCATAGACTTAGTAACTTTACGAATTTATCATACCTAATTTCCAGTATAAATATGACTTACTATCTGAGAAAGAATACTGTGGGAGTAAGACATCAATGGCATCAAAGGTGGTGGGGTTGGGAAGGGGTGACAGCAGAGAGAGAATGAGAGGGAGGAAGTGAGAGAGAGGGAGGAGAGAGTAGTAGAGGGTGTTAGGGAGAAGAAGAGGGGAAAGAGACAGGAGGCTTGGAGAGAGAGAGAGAGAGAGAGAGAGAGAGAGAGAGAGAGTAGAAGAGAGAGAGAGAGAGAGAGTAGAAGAGAAATTAGAGAGGAAAGAAAGAGGGAAAAGAGACAGGGATGGTTGGAGAGAGAGAGAGAGAGAGAGAGAGGAGGGGGGGCGAGGGAGTGGTAGAGAGAGTAAAAAGGGGATGTTAAGGAGGAGAAAGAGGGGAAAAAGTGAGTGAGAGAGAGAGAGAGAGAGAGTTTATCGGTTGTCATTCAGAGTTTAGCCGGGCAGCGCCGGGTTGTCAGCTAGTATATATATAATTGTGTTTGTCAAAGAATTGTATCTTAACTTAACTACTAGCATCATTCCCAAACAAGGAAACGTGAACACTCCACTGTGTCACGGCTACAATTACCACTCGCGGAAATGCAATATATTGTCACCCACACAACAGATGAAAGGTAAACACGCGGAAGTGGCTTTTAAGATATTCGGTCAGCTCACTGAACACCTGTGTAACACTCAACTCTCAAGGGAGACAGACTAGGAAATCAAGAAGTTGTCTTTGTGCGTGTGAGTGTGCGTGTGTGTGTGTCTGAGTGTATTTGTGTGTGTGTGTGTGCGCACACTTGCACTCTCTCTAGCGTAGATTTACACAAAGACGAAATCTACGCTAGAGAGAGTGCAAGTGTACTTGTATTTTACTTCTAGTTAGTTTACTTACACTACCCAGGAAGGTATTTGGATACCTTCCAAGAGTAGCGGTTTTGTTGACAATATCAGAGCGAGAATAAGTGGTGGAGAGATGAGCGGGAGTAATAATAGTGCTAAGAGGAAGAGGAGGAGGAGGAGGAGGAGGAGGAGGAGGTGGGGGAGGAATGAGGGTGAGACCAATTTTGGAATTCATAATAAGAGAGAGGAAGGGTTTGCAGAATGATTAAGACTTTTGAATTAGATACGTGTAGGATGAGCAATCATTCTTTCCTTATTAGACATAGAGGCTCAAACACCCAACATTTTGCATAACTGAAACGAGACATTAAGAGATAACCAGGCAAAAGCTCGAGAGGGAACAACTGAAAGGAATTTGAATTCTTTAAACACTGGGTGTTTTATTTGTGTGACTAAAGAAAATTGCAAGGTATTTTCTTTTACGCAATCATTTCAAGACGATTAAGCAGAATCATCTGACTATGCAACCTTAGTGGTACTTTGGAAGTAATTCCTAATTTCTATTTACATAGAATTTACATAGTAAATCTACATTTACTTAGTAATGTCTATTTGCATAGAAGCCTTCGTTTGCTCTGGAAGTTTTGGCCCAGTATCTCATTCTTTGTTGTGGATTCATTCGTCTACTTGTAGGTTGGTTGATATAAGAACATGTCCAACTCCACGCGCATTTCTCTCTCTCTCTCTCTCTCTCTCTCTCTCTCTCACAAGCAATCCACTAACACACACATACACACACAATTATATATATATATATATATATATAATTTATATATATATATATATATATATATATATATATATATATATATATATATATATATATATATATATATATATATATAATCATGAAGCTACAAATGTCGCAATATCAAATTCACGCTACCTCAGGAATATCTCCGACGGAGAATTGTCGCCGAGGGAATTTATAAGTGATAAATGAATTAGTATCGTCAGGACACGAACCCTTGACACAAGAAACCTATTCAGCGACTCAGTAGACGTTACCCACTGAGCTATCTCGACGACACCAATACATTTATCATATATAAATTCCCTTCGGCGACAATTCTCCGTCGGAGATATTCCCGAGTAGCGTGAATTTGATATTAAGCACATTTGTAGCTTCATGATTGTATATATATATATATATATATATATATATATATATATATATATATATATATATATATATATATATATATATATATATATATATATATATAATATATATACACACACGGAATGCTCATCCACGATTCAGCGGTTGAAGTATGAATGTAGCAGTAGCCGGTGTGTTTCTATCTTTGGAGCTACTCCCTGTTAGAAGCAACATTGTTAGAAGAAACATGTTGCATATAGATATAATGTGTACATTCTCTCTCTCTCTCTCTCTCTATCTCTTGGTATAGACCTATGTAAAACTGGCTCATCTGCCGTCAAGAAAAACGTTTCGTCCTCGAAGATTCTCTCTCTCTCTCTCTCTCTCTCTCTCTCTCTCTCTCTCTCTCTCTCTCTCTCTCTCTCGCTTTCAATAACCAAGTGTGTACATACATTTTTTCTTGTCAATGTTTTTTGGTCTGAATCGCCTTTGTCGGTTTATTTTGCATGTGGTGTGAGCGTGCGTGTTTGAGAGTGTTTGTGTGTGTCTGTGCGCGTGCGTGTTTGTGTGTGTGTGTGTGTTTGTGCGTTAAGCAGATTCACCTAATCCCAACATTTCAAAATTCCATCCAAAATCCCGGCTGAATTTTACCCCTGAAAACGAAAGCAAAATTCCACCGAGTATTACCACGCAAGCAACCCGAACCAGACGAGGCGACGAGCATCTGCTATTGGCACTTCAATTCTGGGTATCTGTGGGCACTGACCCGTGGCCCCCCACCCCTGGCACTTTCCTCCTCCCCCTCCTCCCTCCCATCCCTCACCCCCCGCCTCCCCCCACCTACTTATTGCTAAGAGATTCATGATTTGATGCTTCCTGTTTTTTAGTTGGGTCCTGTCATTTCCGTTGGTGTTGTTATCGGCTGTTGGTAATTCTTTCTTTTGCTTTCTTTTCTTGTTTTTGTTTTATCGTATTTTCTTTCATTTTTGAATTTTGCTATCCGTGTTTTGCTTGTGACATATTTACACATGTACTGCATTTGTTTATTTCTGTCAGTTTTGTATGCTTCAACAAGTTCCTTTTTATATTTGATATCAGCTGTTTATTTTCGTCTTATCAGAAATCACGTTTTGTACAGTGGCTATCTGGTTGCTGCCAGTGTTATTTTCTTTGTGCTCCCGTTATTCATGTGTTATCAACTGTGCCTTCAGTTCCTCGTAAATGAACGCAACCACTAAAGTACAGTGAGATGCAGCTGGGCCACGTAAATCTTCACCTGCATTGGATGCCCTCCAGTTTGTCTCTCAAATATTACAAGGCTTAATTATTTTGAATACTTATTTTTAATTTTTTTTATTTCCCATTTATATTTTTACGTAAATGGGGGGGAGGCAAAATTTTTTTGAATACTTGTTTTTAATTTTTTTTATTTCCTATTTATATTCTTCTGTAAATAGGGGGCCCAATTTTTTTGAATGCTTGTTTTTAATTTTTTAATTTCTTATTTATATTTTTCTGTGAATGGGGGGTAGGCAAAATTTTTTTATTACTTGTTTTTAATTTTTTATTTCTTATTTATATTTTTCTGTAAATGGGGGGTGGCAAATTTTTTTTGAACACTTGGTTTTAATTTTTTTTATTTCTTATTTATATTTTTCTGTAAATGGCTTGGAGTGGGTGGGGGGGGCAATAATTCAAGGAAGAGTTCATTAGATTCGTAAGCAACTTGATATGCAAAATATATACTGAACGTTTGTATGATAGACGAAGTAATATCGTCACTGTTATAGTCACCTCTCGAACCTTGGTTTGATTTTGAGACAATTTCTGATAAAATTTTACGAGTTGCCAATGAGACTCCAGCCAGCCATTTTTGCATGAAGAACCATTGTGGGTTTTCATGCAAAATAACTAAATAATAAGACACTAAGAACCTAAAAATACCAACCTAACGTAACGTAAGGGTGTTTGCTAGTTACAATTTTGCCATATTAGCTTTGGAGGGGGTTCGGGGCGGGCGGGGGCGGGGGAGAGGGCGGGACGCCGGTATTGTCTTACCTTAAAAATCGTAATTGGATTAATTGTTTATTTATCATTTGCGCTCAGTGTTTATAGTGTTCAAAATAACGAGAATGAAGAGCTCTTTTCTAAAATCTAGATTACAATTTCATATCATGTATTGGCAACTTATAAAATAATACCCAATTTCTTTGATGTGGGATGAAGTATGCCGTGTCTTTTTCAAGAAGGCCGACGGGGCAGGCAACTTGATGCCTCAACATCATCAACAACTGCAAACAAGAGACAAAAAGAAGGGAAAAGGAAAAGGAGTTGAGGTCAGTCATACTGAAATAAGGCTGTTTATGAAGTTGAAATAATTATGCCAATGAAAATATAAAGAAACGAAATATTTAGTGTTTAGAAGTTACATTATCATAGGCTTAAAAATGTTAATCATATTTTCATTTAGTTACAAATTTCTGGAATGATTTTTTTTTTTGGCCTCATTAACATAGAAACTGGCTTTGCATCGACCAAACGTCACTGAAGCCAGTTTTCTAGGAAGGAGAAAAGTGCCATGTTTTTATACCCCGACTAGAAGACGCTTCCCGCTATCTTTGTTCTTAAAAGACAAAAAAAAAAAAAAAATTCGAAATAATTAAACAAAAACTAAAGAAGGAATAGCATTGTGCCCTCATATTCTATTCAGTATTTCCTTCTTCCCTCCTTTCTTTCTTTATTCATTTTTTAATTTGTTAATTTATCATTTTTCCTTTTTAATAAGTGATCTCTTCTTTCTGTATTTCCTATTACCTTCTGTTACTCCTTTTTAATGAATACCATATTCTTTGGAAGCTTGAATTTCAAGTCAAAGGCCCTGTGGGCTTGTTCCATATGAATAGGGTTCATCTTCTGAATAATAATAATAATAATAATAATAATAATAATAATAATAATAATAATAATAATAATAATAATAATAATAATAATAATAATAATAATAATTCTTGAAAGCTTCACCAGAAAATCCTTACGGACAGAGCCAACAGACTAAAAACCCAAGGATGGATCTCAAGGGAAATCAGCCTGGAGAGAGAGAGACGAGTTATAGGAAAAGGTAATAAATTAATAAAAATAAAGAAATAAAAAACAAAACCAATACACCTGAATTCAGGAGACGTCAGCAGAGAGTAGGAACGAAGTTGCTCCTTGCTTTGAAATGTGAAGATCTGAAGATTCTACAACTATCACAAATTTTAGTTTTAGCCAAGATAATACCTCCTTTCTTCTTTACAATGAGACATCAAGCCAAGGACACTATAAAAATTCCTGTTGTTCAGTTTGGATGAACACCAAAAGTTATGAGGCAGTAGTTATGGAGGCCGGGAGAAATAAGAAAAGATAACTTTACCCCAGCCCTTTTTAGTTTTCTCAAAAGAAAACTATTGTACCGGCTTTGTCTGTCCGTCAGCACTTTTTTCTGTCCGCACTTTTTTTCTGTTCGTCCTCAAATCTTATAAACTACTGACGCTAGAGGGCCGCAAATTGGTATGTAGATCAACCATCCTTCAATCGTCAAATGTACCAAGTTGCAACCTTCTTGCCTCAGTAGATTTTATTTTATTTAAGGTTAAAGTTAGCCATAATCGTGCGTCTGGCAACGATTATACGGAGACCACCGGAAGACATCTATTTTCGGTGGCCTTGCTCATACGATGTACAGGAAACTCGATTGCGCCGAAGAAACTTCGGCGCATTTTCACCACAATTAACGGTTAAATTAGGAAATCATCATCATTCTGGCAACTGATAACACGTAAATTCAGCAATGAAACTTCAAATTTTCAGCAGAGGAAACAAAGAGACCGATATTAGTGAGAATGCAATGTATGAGATTAACCTGAATTCCTTGTAATATGAAGTTTCTCTTGTTTAACGGGGTTGAAAAATAGGATGAAATAAGTACACGCTCTTTGTTTAAAACAAGTCTAAATCAGATATATGTTACAGGGGAGAGAGAGAGAGAGAGAGAGAGAGAGAGAGAGAGAGAGAGAGAGAGTTAAAACAAAATTGACAACATCTACAACAATAATAATAATGATAGTAGTATCAATAATGATGATTATAACGAAATTGACTCCATAACATTAAAGATAATGATGGTGGTATTAATAATGTTGATTATAAGAAAACTGACAACATATACTGCATTGACAATAATGTTATTAAAAAATACCCACAGTAGCATGAGTCTTGAAATGGAGAAACAAATCCACAGTTATGTTTGGGTACAGATATTTAAAAATAAATCTCTACAGAGAGCTTTCGGGAATCTGTTCGATTCCCCTTTTCAATTATAGAAATAAATCTCTACAGAGAGCTGTCAGGAATCTGTTTGATTCCCCTTGTCAATTTCATAATAATAAATCTCTACGGAGAGCTTTCGGGAATCTGTTCGATTCCCCTTTTCAATTATAATACTAAATCTCTACAGAGAGCTTTCAGCAATCTATTCGATTCCCATTTCAAATGAAAGGAGAGATCAGACAGATTCCAATCTCTGTAAAGACAACTAAATATGGGTACCCATACACTAACTGTAGTTTTCTCAATAATAATAATAATAATAATAATAATAATAATAATAATAATAATAATAATAATAATAATAATAATGAAGACAGGTCTAGCTACAACCACCTCTTCTGATTCACGGACATCTCAAGAAAAAAAAAATCGAAAACCGGTCATTGCCGTCAAATGAGGACAACGACGAGCAACCCACGACACTGACCCCCATGTCCACGGCCCACCCACACTCCCTCCGTCACCTACTTCATCCACCCACTTTTCGCAAGCTGACGCCGGCTCCAAATATCCTCTGGAGAGGCCGCGTAACGAAATTAATGAAAGGGGTTAATGAGGTGTTTCGAAGCGTCCTGACAAATGGCCCGAAAGAGCGTTGGGCCCTCGGGCTTCGTTGGCGGCAGTTTGTACACACCATCCCAAGCGTGAGCTTTATGATATTGGCGACGACCCTGCTATATACTGGGACTAATGAGGTCGAAAGAAGAAGAGATAGTTTGTATAAACCATTCGAAGCGTGAGCTTATGATGTTGGCGATAATTTGTATACTCCATTCGAAGCATAAGCTTATGAATTTTATAGATGAATGGGCAGAAAGATAGACAAATTAATGGATAAAAAGGAAATGTGGTGAAATGGAAGCACGGACCGAATGAGATCAATAAATGATGAATGGAAAAATGGATGAATGTATTGTATAGCCCCATTTTACGAAGTGAGGGCGAGTCCACACTGCAGTAAAATATGTCGTTAACATGTCTGAAACTTAGTGTATACATGTCACAAACACGTTGGCAACAAGTTAGTGACCTTTACGTGGAGGACAAATCTTTCGCCAATGCTGGATAACGGTATGAAGAAGCACTGATTAAGATTACCAATGAGGTGTTGACTTACATTAAACCTGTTGGTGATCGCTCCGTTGGCAACTTGTCGCACACAAACATCACAAACAAGTTGAATACAAATCAACGACATTTTAGTAGTTTTAGCTGAAATCCTCTGAAATAACAGCAATTAGCAGGTCGCTTTTGGTTAGCAATAAATCAGCCGACGCCATGTATACGACATTCTATAATTTCCAAAAGATTCTGTCGGAAAAAGTCCTCCATAATTAAATTCCCCCTCTCTGGAGGACACATCACAAGGCACAGAAACTCAGAGACTTATGTTACAATTCCAAATGAGCAGGGTGGTAAACACTAAGCAGCCTTGGCAAACGCCCAGTTGGCAGTCCGATGTTCCAGAAGATAGCTTCATAGCAACCTTCGGGATGGCAACAGCCAGGAGCAATGGCAGTACTCTCAGTGGTGAAGCACAGAAAAACACAGCAACTGGGTTGCTGAACTTTCTGAAGAGCAAGATGGCGACCGTGCTCTACAGTATAGTGCGTTGTATGCAGAGTAATACATTCTGTACCACATAAACAGCATGATACAGTGTCAGACGTATGGTCGAGGGTTCAAATATACAAGATTCAAACTCGCTCCAGCGTGCCAAAGTATTTGCCAGTCGGTAATCAAGAAAAGTACTTTGGGGCGAATTAATATCATAAAGGTCTTTCGTTTTGTTTAGGGCAGAATAGCGGAAAGGGTTTCCTGGGAATACTATTGATGCTGGTGTTCATAAGTTTGGAAGACAGGGATATAATGTTTGCTTGATAACGGCATATGTCTTCTCTTTAGCTTTCCTGACTTACGTTACTTTATAAATATATATACGTACATATATATGCATACAAATGTATATATATATATGTATGTATAGATATTTATATATATTTATATATATATATATAACATAAATATATATATATATGTAACATATATAATACATAATATATATGTATATATATATTACATATATATATTATATATATATATATATATATATATATATATATATATATATATATATATATATATACATATATATATATACTGTATATATATATACATATATGTATGTGTATGGACATATATATATATATATATATATATATATATATATATATATATATATATATATGTGTGGCTATACCTGTGTGTGTGTGTGTGTGTGTGTGTGTGTGTGTGTGCGTGCGTGTGTATTCCTTAGGTAGAATGACCGTAAACTGAAACAAAACAAATCTGTCGCCAATTGATCAGCGGTAACCGACGTTTTAAGGCCAAGATAAAACGCCAGTCGAATATCCGTATCAGCGAAAGAAAGGTCTTTAGTGCTTGCTTTGCCAAGCACCCTGAGTCACTTTAAATAGTTATCCGTTCCTGCCGCCGCTGGTTAGTGAACTTTGTGCTATTTGCAAGAATAGGTTTTTCTATTTATTTATTTATTTATTTATTTATTTATTTGTTGTCCTTTGTTTCAACTTGAAGGTCGTGGCCATTGGCTGAAATGCTCGGCTTGGTCTTGTGTTTGTCATTGTGTCTTCTTATCAATTATAGTCTGAAGTTCTGGGTTGGAAAAGGAAAGCATAATGAATACTCTGCAAAGATCACTAGTTTATGTTTCTAAGGGGAAAAGGTATGAGATGTATTTACAGCCTCTCTTATTAGATAGTTTCAAGCATTAGGAATTCAAGCTGTATTTTTATATGTATATATATATATATATATATATATATATAAATATATATATATATATATATATATATATATATAATGTATTTATATATGTATTATATATATATACACAGTATATATGTATATATACATACACACACAAATATATATATATATATATATATATATATATATATATATATATATATGTATATATTTTTTTTACCTAAGCATATCTGTAAGAAGATATAGTTTTTGGAGAGGATAGTTAATTGCTTAACTTTCCTAGATCGTTTTCGGCAACCTTCAAAACTTGCCCTCTATGACAGATCAATGGAGATGGTAAAGTAGATTAAGCACCGGTAAAAACGAATCGTAGATTAAAAAATAGTCATCATCTTCAGAAAAAACATAAATTTTCATGTTATAACCTTTTATCTTACGGGATGTTGATAATTAACCAGTTGCTTATATTCTCACGATTTGATTTCTCCAAATGGCTCTCGTATCAAGTCGACCTATCAAGAGAGAGAGAGAGAAGAGAGAGAGAGAGAGAGAGAGAGAGAGAGAGAGAGAGAGTTCTGTATTAGAATGAACAACCCCCTTGCCCCATCACAAAGCAACACTTCCTTTCGAACGATTTAAGAACATGGAAGCAAGCTGTCATGTTTAAACTTTGACGGATTCACACAACCAACAAGGGACCAACAAGCATTAAGGAAGCAACAGCAACAGACATGAATCTCTCGTGGATGGGCATGCATGGACAAACATGAATATTCATGTGGACACTAACAAGTCCCCTTGAGGACACTCCTTTCAAAGACTTTGCTCTTATCTTCGAATCTTCATGAGGTCAGCCAAAATCAAGGTTCGTTTTTCTCTTATGGGAATTCTTTGACATTTGAAGCTGCATCTTCTCTTTTCCTCCTGGGCGTTGTTAATGCAGTGTCTGTTGGATTGCCCAGAGAAGACACATTGCTTCAAGGAGACAATTCGAAAGAGTGTTTATAGTTTTGTCTCTATGGAGGTTGTATTGCCCTTCTCATAACAACGAAGAATTAGGTTATTTTTGAGTCCAGAGATAATGATGAGTCACTGCAGTTTTTTTCTCCTTGGTGGGTTGTATTGTCATTCTCATAACAACTGAGAATTAGATTTTTTTTGCCAGAGACAATGATGATTCATTGTAGTTATGTCTCCCTGGTGGGTTGTAGCGTCCTTCTTATAACTATTGAGAATTGTATGTTTTTTGTCCAGAGACAATCCAAAGTCACTGAAGGGTTGTATTGTCCTTCTCATAACTATTGAATGTATGTTTTTTTGTCAGGAACAATCCAAAGTCACTGAAGGTTGTATTGTCCTTCTCATAACTAAAGTCACTGAAGAGATTTATGTTTTGTCAGAGACAATCACTAAAGTCACTGAAGGGTTGTATTGTCCTTCTCATAACTATTGAGAATTGTATGTTTTTCGTCCAGAGACAATCCAAAGTCACTGAAGGGTTGTATTGTCCTTCTCATAACTATTGAGAATTGTATATTTTTGTCCAGAGACAATCCAAAGTCACTAAAGGGTTGTATTGTCCTTCTCATAACTATTGAGAAATGTATGTTTTTTGTCCAGAGACAATCCAAAGTCACTGAAGGGTTGTATTGTCCTTCCCATAACTATTGAGAAATGTATGTTTTTTTATCGTCCAAAGTCACTGACCATCAAAGTCACAATGAAAGATTTTGTATTATGTTCTCATAACTAATGAGAATTGTATAGTTTTTTGTCCAGAGACAATCCAAAGTCACTAAAGAGGTTGTATTGTCCTTCTCATATTATTGAGAAATGTGTGTTTTTGTCACTGAAGGGTTGTATTGTCCTTCTAACTATAAATTGTATGTTTTTGTCTGTCACTGAAGGGTTGTAGTGCTCATAACTATTGAGAATAGTATGTTTTTTGTCCAGAGACAATCCAAAGTCACTGAAGGGTTGTATTGTCCTTCTCATAACTATTGACTATATTTTGTCAGAACAATCCAAAGTCACACAGAAGGAGTTGTACCTTCTCATAACTATTGAGAATTGTATGTTTTTTGTCCAGAGACAATCCAAAGTCACTAAAAAAGGAGTTTGTGTCCTAAACTATTGAGGGTTTCGTAGATGTCACTTCTCATAACTATTGAGAATTGTATATTTTTGTCCAGAGACAATCCAAAGTCACTGAAGGGTTGTATTGTCCTTCTCATAACTATTGAGAATTGTAAATTTTTGTCCAGAGACAATCCAAAGTCACTGAAGGGTTGTATTGTCCTTCTCATAACTATTGAGAATTGTATGTTTTTCGTCCAGAGACAATCCAAAGTCCACTGGAAGAGGTTTGTAATGTCAGCCTACTCATAACTAGTAAAAATTGTATGTTTTTTGTCCAGAGGCAATCCAAAGTCACTGAAGGGTTGTATTATCCTTCTCATAACTGCTGAGAATTGTATATTTCTGTCCAAAGACAATCCAAAGTCACTGAAGGGTTGTATTGTCCTTCTCATAACTATTGAGAATTGTATATTTTTGTCCAGAGACAATCCAAAGTCACTAAAGGGTTGTATTGTCCTTCTCATAACTATTGAGAAATGTATGTTTTTTGTCCAGAGACAATCCAAAGTCACTGAAGGGTTGCGTTGTCTTTCTTACAACTACTGAGAAATGGCTTTGCTTGCCCAGAGACAGTCCAGAGTCATTCTCATAACTACTGAGAATTAGATTTTTATTTTGTCATCAGAAAACAAATATTGAAATGAATGTGAATCATTATGCGTTGATTTTGTATTTCCATCTATTGTGTAGCAAGTGTGTGAAGAATAGCAACCATCACTAAACAAACAGCCACTGCATTTTATTACTATTATTATTCAGAAGTTGAACCCTATTCGTATGAAACAAGCCCACCCGGGCCACTGACTCGAAATTCAAGCTACCAAAGAATATGGCATTCATTTGAAAGAAGAAACAGAAGTTAAATGGAAACACAGACAGGAGGTCGGTTATTAAAAAGAAACAATAAATTAACAAATTAATGAAAAAGTAGATAATAATGAAAGTAAATTATAAAATACAAGGAGAATTGCTCCCCTTGAGCTTTTGAGATTCCAGTTGCAAAAGTTCATATAATTTTCCACGCGGATACTGAAGACGCAGATCATTTGATACGCAGCTCATGTGTCCGAGATATATTGCCCTTCCCCGATTTGTATGGTCAACAGGACATGCGGGTTCGCGTCTTCTGAGCACGTGTACTTGAAGACAGTCTGACCTTGCGTTACTTTCAAGTGACCTTTCAGGGAGTTTCCGGGTCTACTTCACGTTATCTTTGCCTCGTCTCTTAGTCCGGAGGGACGTGCCCTTTCCAAAAGCCTTAAAATGGAGAACAGTCTATCTCTAAATCACACAGAACTAACGATTAACTCATGGTTAAATTTGGGAAGGTGTCCTTTTCAATTTTTTTTTCTAAATCGACAACCTCTAAATACACAGAACTGAAGAGCAACTCGTCATGAAATCTGGGAAGTGGTCCTTTTCACAAATCTGTTTTTTTGAGAAATCGACAGCCTCTGAATGAACAGAACTAAAGAGTAACTCGCCTTGAAATCTGGGAAGGAGTCCTTTTCACAAATCTTTTTTTGGAGAAATCGACAGCCTCTGAATGAACAGAACTAAAGAGTAACTCGCCATGAAATCTGGGAAGGGGTCCTTTTCCTAAATCTTTTTTGTAGAAATCGACAACCTCTAAATAAACAGAACTAAAGAGTAACTCGTCATGAAATTGTCATTGGCATTCAACTACTTTTAGAAGAGGACGGGACCAGCGCCGTCACTAAAACCATGGCCGTTACAGTGACCTAGAAAGAGAGGACCTCTATCTACTGACGTGAGAAAAAACACGTCTTTTACGACTTAGGAAATCGCCTTGGCATGCCACTTCAAAGGCTGATAAGCCAAGCACGTTTAATTACCCCAAGAAGAAGTCAGTCGTAATGTGACGATACTGTTTTGCGATAAAACTCAACAATACGACCAGTAGTGGCATGTAATTAGGGACTCATTATTATCTTATTATTCACTGAGTTGGAGAAGCAAATCCACAGTTATGCATGGGTGCAAATACATTTAAAAATAAATCTAGACAGAGAGCTTTCGGGAATCTGTTCGATTCCCCTTTTCAGTTCCACAGGGGAATCGAACCGATTTTTAAATATAGTTGTACCCATACATATCTGTGGATTTGTTTCTCCTTTTCAAGACTCGTGCTTCTATGAGTATTTTTTTAATTCATCGAGTTTATTATTCACTGTTGTAATGACTTACATGGAACACGCATTAAAAGATATCAGCAAAATAAGCAACCAGCAACCTTCTCATAAGAGAAAGCTCACCAGTGAAAAAAAAAAAGAAAGGAAAGTCACGGAAGTAGACATTTCTTGAATACGAATGACATTGCAACTTTAAATGTGCCAAGTATGAATTAGATCTAGTCAATTGTAAGACAACTCAACCACACATAAGAGTTTTTATATACATAACGGTTCCATTCCCGAAATCAAGTGGATGGTTAAAGTCCTGCAACAAACTTTCAGAGTCCGATGCAAGTGGCAATGGGATACAATGAGGCTCGAGCGCATCTTTGAGAAATTGAAAATCTACTGATTTGAAAGATCAGGAATGATGATGATGATGATGATGATGATATTTATCCAGAACATGAGCCCTAATCATACGGAACAAGCCCACAAAAGGGGCCACTGACTTGAAATTCAAACTTCCAGAGAATACGGGGCTCATTTGAAAGACGTAACAGAAGATAATAGGAACTACAGAGAGAATAGAGCAGATTTTAGAAGAGAAAAATAAAATTATCGACAAAGTTCCATAACAGTTTTCATGATTCTTGAAGAAAACCTTCCACAAGAATAGCGTGAATCATTAAAACTTAATTAGATGAAAACCGACATATTTGAGGCTTAAATATCTATCCCAAAGGTATAATCAGACTCACAAATCGTTTTGGGCTTGTAAGGAATCTGCAGAAAGCGAGAAGACGTCTAGCTAAGATGTACGGATTACTCAGTTAATTAATCCAAATTAAACTTGACGCCTGTGAGGACACACACACACGCACACACACACACACACACACACACACGCACACACACGCAGACGTGACTGGCGCATCTGCACTCATTAGCTTGTATATGCACCGGATAAAGCCAGTTAAATCCAGTCACCCTGTAACACATAAGAGTTTAAAGATGCAGTTCTTCGTTTACAAGGTTAGTATCGTGACGGCAATGTAAAGTATAAAATTAAGTATTTTTTATTTGACTTAGGAACTGAGCTGGATATGATCTTGGAAACACAGAAAGGTACAGAGAATTTCATATTGTGGAAGTAAATTGCATAACTTATGCGACGCCACGTATATTGCTCAAGCAGTGAGTGTTCGAAGGATTCTTTCCATAATTACGTTCCCTCTGAGTTGGCCACAACCGGTTTGGGACGATTTCCATAAAAGGCAAAAAGCATTGACTTCAGTTTCTAAGAAAAATCGAGCTATGTTCTCTTCAAGAAATACGGGGCGTGGGGTTGCGACCCCTGCACGCGAAGTGGCTTCGAGATCCCGGAATGAGAGGCAATAGGGTATGTCTATGAAAATAATAGAAAACATAAAAAAGTTCCCCGTTTCAGAAACAATGTAAGCCCACTACTTTAATTTATAAAATCTCTTCAAGGAATATTTGGTGTGGGGTTGCGAACCTTACTCGCGAAAGGCTTCAAGATCCTGGTGTGAGGAGCAGTGGGGTATATCTTTTAAAATAGTACGAACTATAGGCCAAGTTCCCCCATTTCAGAGACGGTAGTGTACCGTATATGTAGGTTGCGAATTCAGTCCTAGGAGCCAGCCAGTGACCGTGGCTGGGTACAACTAGCACACAGCGTGGTAACTGTTACCCTCCTCCCTTAACAAGCGGAACTAGTCAATTACATCCCATGGAAATGGATAACTACCCAACAGGGTACATCCTAGGCTTAGTGTTCTTCGGGGCCGGGTTTGACCTTCAAATGCCTACGACAGTGCTGCCACCTGTCCGTCGTCAGCTCTCCCACGCCCACCACCACCCCCACCCCCACCCGCTCCACCTGATGGTGTGATGAAGATCGTTGTCAAATGCCATTACCGTTCCGATTGTTTCTGTGATGAGAGAGAGAGAGAGAGAGAGAGAGAGAGAGAGAGAGCAGAAGTGCGTCTCGTTTCGCAAGCTTGATTGAGAAGATTCAATAGGAATGAATTCACAGCAGCTCTCAACTGAAGATTTATATAACTGACCTACGGGTCAGAATACCTCTCTTATTAGCTATAGTTTGGAACAGGTCCGTATAAGCAAAGTTATCTTTTTGATTGCTTCTTAGGTCTAGGGTCAGGAATGTCCTAGGTATACCTCCTTGATTCCTGGGTAATGTATACCTGGTAGATGGGTGGCTTTGGTGGGTAGCAGTGAGGTTGGCAAAGGCACAAGGCTGGAGCCTTCACCACTACAGACTTGTTGACAACCAAAGGGCTACTACACTCGGGAGCCACCCTTTGTAGGAAAAAAGCGGAATATATAAAAACACACACACACACACACACACACATACATACACACACATATATATATATATATATATATATATATATATATATATATATATATAATGTGTGCGTGTCTTAGAGCAATAATATGCTAATTACCCCCGACGGCATTCAAGATCAGCCAAGATAAACGACGTTGGGCCAGGCCAATTCGTGGAAGGGTGACAGCCACTAACCACCAGAATGGTCAAGGGGAAATTACCCCTTAACTATTTTGGGGGGATGTGACGTTGGTGTGTGAGTAATGAGCACGGGCATTAAAATGTTCTTATGAAATACGAATGTTGCTGATGCATTTTGAAATATCTTACGTCATTTTGTATATTTCAGAAAGCGTACAACCATATGAGATAACGTCATCAGGGAGAAACAAACAAACAAGGAAAGTCACGAGGGAGAAACTAACAAACACGACCATGTCACGAGGGACAAACAAACAAACAACCAAAGAAGAAAAGTCACGTGGGAAATAAAGAAACAAACAAAGAAACAGACAAAGAAACAAGAAAACGCCACGAGGAGAAACAAACACACAAGAATACGTCATAAAACAGAAACAAACAAACAAGAAAATCACGAGGAAGAAACAAACAAATCAGAAAGCGTCACGAGGGAGAAACAAGCAAACAAATAAACAATAAAAAGTCAGATGGGGGAAACAAACAAACAAGAAAACGTCACGATGGAGAAACAAACAAACAAGAAAACATCACGAGGGGGAAAAACAAACAAATAAACAAACAAGAACACGTCACGAAGAAGAAACAGACAAACATACAGACAAGAAAACGTCAAGAAGGAGAAACAAACAAACAAGAAAACACCCGTGGGAGAAACAAACAAACAAACAAACAACAAACAAACGTAACGATGGAGAAACAAACAAACAAGAAAACACCACGTGGGAGAAACAAACAAACACGCAAGCAAATTAAAAAACGTCATCAGGAAACAAACAAACAAACAGCGCCGCAACAAACTCTATAACATCAAGCAGAAACAAAAACACACGAACGTAAGACTGACTCCATTTCAACCTCACACTGAATATCAGCAACCCGCTGCATATAGAATTGCCTTTTTAATTCATTTATTTTTACATATTTATTTTTAAATTTTTTTTGCAACGTCTAACGCTAAACGAGACACAGATTTAAACTGGGTCTCACGTTTCATCACTGAATTATTTCATGTTGAGAAATTGATGACATGCAGTTTTTTTTCTTTTTTTGTAGGACTACGTTGTAGCTTGTAATTTTAGGTTAAAATGGGCCAGTTTAAATTAGGCTTAATCGTGTGAATTTGGACGATGTAGTGATATCGTGGGTGTCAGTTTCTTTTTAATCTTTAGTAGCATTATTATTATTATCATCATCGTTATTATTATTATTAATTATTATTATATTATTATTAATTATTATTATTATTTTTATTATTATTATTATTATTATTATTATTATTATTATTATTATTATTTACGACCATTGAATATTCATAAGAAATAAGCGTAAATAGTTACCAATCTACAAAGGAAGCTTCCGCAAAATGGCATATTCATATTACGTAATAAAGAAAGGTCAAAAGAAGTTAATTAGAAGGCAAAAAGTAAAAGGAAAGGTTTCAGTTAACAAGTTCAGTTTTACTTTAACTTTCACGTTTTTTTGCAGTAGATGAAGTAAGTAAAGATGGAATTTTTCTTTTTAAAACTTTTATGGATATGACGAGCATTCACTTAGCACATACATCCCCCAACACCAACGCCTTTTTTTTATCAAAGACTTGGCATTCATAGTGTAGCAATTAGTAATAATAATAATAATAATAATAATAATAATAATAATAATAATAATAATAATAATAATAATAATAAACAGAAATATTGACTAGTATCATAATTCAAACGAAAATAAAGCCATGGCCCACTATCAGGCTGTGTTTGCATCCATCGTAAAATCTAATTCGTTTTTTATTAAAACTTTTATAGAATCTGCCAAAATCCATGTGAGGTTTTTCGTTGAGTGAATGCATGGCCTGTTGTTGTTGCTTATGATTAAGCTGGCGTTATGCCAGCACGGGCTCTTGCTTATAGAGCCTGTAAGTCATTTTATATAAAAGTGAATGGCGTGGAATGTATAGGCTTTAAAAAAGAAAAAGTGTTTTAAAATTAGAATATATTAATGGTACTTTTCTTCAGGAGAAAATATGCGTTTGAGTCCCAGAGCGCAAATGGAGAGCATGACAAGACACCGAGCAATATTTAGCTGGCAACTGAAATGGTACTGAATGCAAGCCTTCATTAAAGTCAAGTCTTTTGAAGTTAGAATATATTGGTAATACATGCGTTCGAGTCTCAGTGCGCAAACGGAGACCACGACAAGTCTCAGTAATACTTAGTTGGCAACTGAGGGAAAAATACTTTCCAACTTTTTTGCCTCGTTTTCTGTGCAACGTCATTCCACTTTGAGTTTGAAATGAAGGGCACTTGATTTTCTCCCGTAATTTTATGCCCGGCTTAATTTTCTTTGCTTCTTTAATTGATTTGTTTCACCTGGAGGGGGTTCGAAGTGCTGGCTTTAATCATCAAAATACTATTTGTATGTTTATACACACGAACGAGAGATTTCCCTGGGTGATCGAGGGTGGCTTGTTCCCGCCATGACATCTTTGCTTTTATAAATTACTATCTGTCATTTTACTCATTTATCTACTTATTATCTTATACGTAATAGTCTACTTTTCGTCCGTTTCTATTTTATAGTTCTGCATGAACGTGTATAGAGGAAGATGGTGAGCGCTCGTGATGAAGATAAAAAGATACGTCTGAAATCGTGGAGTTGCATTGAAAGAATGGATTAGGGAGGAATATTTAGTTGTTGAACACAGTCTCTCTCTCTCTCTGTCTCTCTCTCTCTCTCTGTATATATATATATATATATATATATATATATATATATATATATATATATGTATATATATGTATATATATATATATTTACATATATTACATATACATTTATATATATATAATATATATACAATTACATACATATACATATATATATATATATTATATGCATGCATACATAAATAAATGCATAAGGAATATAAACGTCACTGGAAGGTAAAATTTTCTATTATTTTCGGGCTGAAGAAAATGTAATTCAACCTCCTACTTAAATGAACTCCTTAGGTGTCCAAGTTGAGCAAACGAGATTACATGATTTAAATTGCGTCTCGGCTTCTCATTTTCGTAATATTTCTTGCCATTTCTCAATGATTCACTGAAAGCACAGATGTGGCAGTGACGTTTTTCCTAAGAAGGGCTGACAAGAGCTCATCGACACTCTATAGGAAAAGTTACACATTGACGTAGTGTGAGAATTGAAAGAGTTGGCAGAAGGAAGACGAATGGGATGGAATGGAATATGACATTTGGGCCAGATGCTAAGCACTGGGACCTATGAGGTCATTCAGCGCTGATAAGGAAATTAAACGTAACAAGGCTTGAAAGGCGTAACAGGAGTAAAACCTCGCAGTTACGCTATGAAACAAGTGTTAGTAAAGGGAGAAAGTATGACGGAAGAAAGAGAATATGAACGGAAGTACAGTAAAACGAATGAAAAGGGTTGCAGCTAGGGGCCCAAGGGACGCCGAAAAGAACCTTAAATAATGCCAACAGTGCACCGCATGAGGTGCACTGATGGCACTACACCCCTACCGGGAGAAAGAAGAGAATGAAGTAGGCTGGCCTTAAGAAGTGAAGTTGTTAAACCGGAATCCCGTATGCACAAAACTGCGCGCTGTGACCGACGAGTGTATTGAATGTCATGTTCAGAGATCTGCAATCTCTCTTTGCATAACCTCACTCTGCCTTAATTTTTTTTGTTTCTATTTGTTTTGAGGCTTTACATGTAGGTCATGGTTTTGTCTTCATTGTGATTCTTTGTTCAGAATACTATAACCTCTACTTAGTCATATTTATCTTTGAGTTTGTCATTTTGACGATTAAATCACAACGGGGCTCACTCGTTGGAAACCGATACACGCATCTTGGAAGAAGGGAGGTTAATGGAAGCAGATATCAGCATAGAAAGAGGATTCCAAAGCTTGGCAGTGGAGGGGAAAAATACAGCCGATCAAACTAAGAAGTCTGTATAAGGGATGGCCTGGAAGGTGCTACGAAGGAATTATCGCCGTATATATATGTTACACGGAACAGTGCATAGTTTGATTCCTCAGCTCTTTGCGAAGCTCAGGAATCAAACTATGCACTGTTTTCAGCAATCTTGCATCAGGCCTCTCGCCCTAGTTCACTCTCATCCAAACTTTCCACGATAACATCTTAAAGCGTGAAGCTATGAAATGCATATATGTCATCGCCCAAATATATATATATATTATAATATATATATATATATATATATATATATATATATATATATATATAACAACTATATATATATATATATATATATATATATATATATATATATATATATATACATATATATACATATATATATATAAATATATATATGTATATATATAAAGACACCTAAACATAAAAGGGTGACAGAAGTGAAAGGTTGAATTTACACGCGTATTTTCAAAGTTACGCAAAGTTGCCATTATTTTTATACATAGAAAGTCATTATAGCTTTCTGCTTCATATAGTTTTTAGGCTCACCTACCATTTCCAATGCTGAAACGCCAGGACTTTCTAATAACCTTTAAATCTCTGTCACGTGTTACCTTCTTCTTCTTCTTCTTCTTCTTCTTCTTCTTCTTCTTCTTCTTCTTCTTCTTCTTCTTCCATTCATTTTGTTGTTGTCCAGGACACCAGCCCAAAGGCAGGGAAGGCGAAACAGGATCACTCTAGAAGATTATCTTTCCCCCTGTTGTCACACTCTGATTCCTTTGCTCGCGGCCATGGTCACGTGAAGAGAGAGAGAGAGAGAGAGAGAGAGAGAGAGAGAGAGAGAGAGAGAGAGTGTGTGTTTACAAAACGTGGGTGACCTTGTATGTGCGATCGTCCTGTGAATTCATTCCACGGCAATTGGCCCTCACTAAACGGTAATTACACTTAATGCCCACGCGTTTTGACAAGTGGGACACGTACTAACTCAGCATACCTCGAGTCTAGCCGTAAGTTTGTTTAAATATGTTTAAAGCTATGAGTGTATTTTAGCAGGAGAATTCCGGTGTTTCACGTAAAATAAAAAATAAAAAAGTAGAAAACTCGATCTGCTTATATATATTTGACTAATCTTTATCTGGTCCTTCGACTTGATTATTTCCTAAAATATCATTCAGTCTTGGTTTCCAGTATTTAAATTATCTGGTAAATAAAATACAGAAAAAAATATTGTAGATTCTACTTTCTATCTGAAGTTACACAGCAAAAAGCAGGCTAACATTATACCACCGTTTGGGAACAGAGTCTTTGCTCTGTGATGCTTTCTGTATTGTAACTCAAGCCTAATACGAGAATGATCAAGGATGAGAGTTCATGAAGCAACGTACGAAGTCATCTTTTAACATGACTCAAGTTTTCTTTCTAACTTGGGGGCAGGGCTCACAACTTTAACAACTGCACAGGAAGTTTTCAATATCTGGAGGCAAATGGCAACCATACAGATTCTGTGGTCGGGGTATATTTCTTACTATTAAACGAAATATCTTAAAACAATTCAATCTATGCATGTTACTTAGATGAGGGGCCATCGCCCCCGAGCCCTCGACACTAGTTACGGTCGTTGCGTTACCTCAAGTCACCTGCAGTTACCCTGAAGGGAAAATATTGAATATTTGGCGTTTTTAGGCAACTGCATCAGGAGACATTGCTTCTCGAAATTGTGCGTATATGTGAGAAGAATCTTCGAGCAACTGAATGTCTGATAGCACCAGGTGGATGGTTGCATGTTCATGTCATTACCCAACCTTGGATTGCACCTTTAATTATAATATGAACACCTGTTCTCTCTCTCTCTCTCTCTCTCTCTCTCTCTATTGTTGTTTTTGTTTACGCTCAGCCAAGATCGAAAATTCTAGCTTGCGTAACTGTGTAAACAACAGTGATCGGTTAGTGTTTTTTTGTATCGTGGTTACTGTTTTGGCAAACTAAAATTATTTTGGGATTGATATTTTTACAATTTGGTAATATTTCAGCTTCGAGGATTTCAAGTTCAGGCGAAGATGCAA
>NC_089742.1:36600512-36603012 GCF_040412425.1 Macrobrachium rosenbergii | reverse complement strand
TATATATATATATATATATATATATATATATATATATGTATATATATTTGATTGTAGATTAAAAGCCATAGTTCCTGCTGAACTAGTAAATAAATAAAGGAAAATCAGTCGGCAATAAAGGGTGAAATATAGTGAAGTAACTTTTAAGAAATGAAATGCGGATTTAAACCAAATTTCTTAATAATAATAATAATAATACACACAATAATAATAATAATAATAATAATAACAATAATAATAATAACAAACGAGAGACCATCCGTGATCAATACTGCACAAACTGAACAAAAATTAAGAGAGAGAGAGAGAGAGAGAGAGAGAGAGAGAGAGAGAGAGAGAGAGAAGGAGGAAAACAGAATCGATGGATCATAGCAGAGAAATAAAGGTTCTTCCAATCCTCTTTTTCGACTCTTCCCCCTTATCTCCAATCCTCTCCAGTACCCCTAATCCCTCACCCCCCACCTTCATTGTAAACCCTCATCCCCTCGAGATGGGGATCCAGAGAGAGAGAGAGAGAGAGAGAGAGAGAGAGAGAGAGAGAGAGAGAGAGAGAGAGGCGCAAATATTGAAGCTGAGTTGCCAACGGGTTGACCCGGTCGGAATGAGCTGTGTCACTTATATCGGGCAGTGTTGCCAACTGCTGTTCTTTAAAGTGATGGGAAGTCTCCGCTGGGTTAGTTTTTTTTTGCGTAATTATGATTCTAGGATTTAGGATTTTACAAAACTCGATATTCTGGAGGATTTACAGTTGTTTTCTTGATCTTTCTTATGTTTATTTTGGCTATAAGTTCTCGCGTGCCATCTGGTTTCAGCATGCATTATTGATAGTCTTCTTTTTGCACTATTAAATCAATTTAGTATTTTATCTATGTTTATACTATGTTTATACTAGTTACTGAAAACTGTACGTATGTGACTGAATTTAGTGCATTATTTATTAAAAACTATACTGTAGGTATGTTACTGTGAATTTAGTTCATTACTCATTAAAAACTTTAGTTAAGTGGCTTTGAATTAAGCGCATTGTTCACGAACAACTATCGCAAATGATCTTCCTCAAACTGCTAAGTATAACAGATTGACAACATGGCCGAGACTGCGCAGGACAAATTGACATAGAGGAGCTTGTCATGAAGCAAAGGGTCACAATGTGGCCTAAGACCCATAAAGTAAGTGAATAGGCAAGTAAAAAATGCGCCGAAAGTTCCTTCGGTGCAATCGAGGTTTCTGCACAGCCGCTACAGCGCATAATCAAGGCCACCGAAAATAGATCTGTCTTTCGGTGGTCTCGGTATAATGCTGTATGAGCCGCTGCCCAGAAACTTTAATCACGGCTCGGTGGTGTGTTCTATCCTATATCGTTGCCAGAAGCACGATTATGGCTAAATTTAACCTAAAATAAATTAAAAACTACTAAGGCTGCAGGGCTGCAATTTGGTATGTTTGATGATTGGAGGGTGGGTGATCAACATACGAATTTGCAGCCTTCTAGCCTCAGTGGTTTTTAAGATCTGAGGGCGGACAGAATAAAGTGCGGACATTAAGCTTTCCACGTGTCTTCTAAAAATTTTATTCCTGTCCTTTGTAGGACTAAGCAGCATACGAGTCCTTGAGTCCTCCTTCTTGACAAATCCTCAACGCTCCTCTTGCGAGGGGAAGGCGTGAAGGAGGATAAGACCTCTGGATCATCGGATCTCAGTCCTCGAGGTTCCTTTTCGCTGGAGGGATGACTTATCCTACATGAGTTCGTGGAAAGATTCTTCTGGTGACACACGCATGCATGCATACAGGCATATATGTATATACGTATATACATACACACATATATATAATGTATATATGTATATATGCATATATATTTTATCATTACACACATATATATATGTGTATATATATTATATAGGCATATGTATATAATTATGTATAATATAGACAAAAAAAGATAATTATTTTGTTGTTGAACTAACATTTTTTTAGTGGTCAGCTACCTCCTTGTATAATCTTTTAATTGTCCTGTCCCTGCTTCTGAACGGTTGATCCTAATCCTTTGTAAAACCTCTTAAATACTTAACCCTGTTTTGCCAGTTCTATTAATTCTTCAGTTGTGTTGGATCCCAGGTACATATTTTTTCCTTTGTAACCCCCATCTGTCATTTACACGAGCTTTCTTTTTAAACTTACTTTTATATTTCTTCAGCCTGCTAAGTAAAGGACGACAGTCGAAAGGCCTCGCAGCACTCCAGTGTTTCCCTTACCTTCATGGATTTTGTCTTTATTAATATATTCATCACTTTCCATATTTTCGTGATTCAGTTATACATATAATATAGACATATGTACATAATTTATACATATATGTATATATATGTATATATATTATATATATATACACATATAAGTTTATGCCTGTGTACGTTTGTGGGTGCACTTGGCAGCACCTTCCGAAATAAGAGACCCCTTGCTGGTGAATATTTATATTGCATAGCCTTTAACGATCACC
>NC_089742.1:36585512-36595512 GCF_040412425.1 Macrobrachium rosenbergii | reverse complement strand
TAAAAGATAAATATTTAGCTTTCAAGCCACTGATTATAAAAGATAAATGGCTAGCTTTCAAGCCACTAACTATAAAGATAAATATTTGGCTTTCAATACTGATTATAAAAAGATAAATATTTTGCTTTCAACCACTAACTATAAAAGATAAATATTTAGCTTTCAAGCCACTAACTATAAAAGATAAATATTTAGCTTTCAAGCCACTAACTATAAAAGATAAATATTTAGCTTTCAAGCCACTGATTATAAAAGATAAATATTTAGCTTTCAAGCCACTAACTATAAAAGATAAATATTTAGCTTTCAAGCCACTAACTATGAAAGATAAATATTTAGCTTTCAAGCCACGGACTATAAAAGATAAATTTTAGCTTTCAAGCCACTGACTATAAAAGATAAATATTTAGCTTTCAAGCCACTGACTATAAAAGATAAATATTTTGCTTTCAAGCCACTAGCTATAAAAGATAAATATTTAGCTTTCAAGCCACTGACTATAAAAGATAAATATTTTTATTTCAAGCCACCAACTATAAAAGATAAATATTTTGCTTTCAAGCCACTAACTATAAAAGATAAATATTTAGCTTTCAAGCCACTAACTATAAAAGATAAATATTTAGCTTTCAAATACACTAACTATAAAAGATAAATATTTAGCTTTCAAGCCACTAACTATAAGATAAATGTTTAGCTTTCAAGCCACTGACTATAAAAAGATAAATATTTTTATTTTCAAATACTAACTATAAAATATAAATATTTAGCTTTCAAAAGCCACTGACTATAAAAGATAAATATTTAGCTTTCAAATACTGACTATAAAAGATAAATATTTAGCTTTCAAGCCACTAACTATAAAAGATAAATATTTAGCTTTCAAGCCACTAACTATAAAAGATAAATATTTAGCTTTCAAGCCACTAACTATAAAAGATAAATATTTAGCTTTCAAGCCACTAACTATAAAAGATAAATATTTAGCCAAGCCACCAACTATAAAAGAAAAATATTTTGCTTTCAAGCCACTAACTATAAAAGATAAATATTTAGCTTTCAAGCCACTAACTATAAAAGATAAATATTTAGCTTTCAAGCCACTAACTATAAAAGATAAATATTTAGCTTTCAGGCCACTGACTATAAAAGATAAATATTTAGCTTTCAGGCCACTGACTATAAAAAGATAAATATTTTTAACTCAAGCCACTAACCATAAAAAGATAAATGTTTAGCTTTCAGGCCACTAACTATAAAAGATAAATATTTTGCTTGCAAGCCACTGACTATAAAAGATAAATATTTAGCTTTCAGGCCACTGACTATAAAAGATAAATATTTAGCTTTCAAGCCACTAACTATAAAAGATAAATATTTAGCTTTCAGGCCACTAACTATAAAAGATAAATATTTTGCTTGCAAGCCACTGATTATAAAAGATACATATTTACCTTTCAGGCCACTAACTATAAAAGATAAATATTTTGTTTTCAAGCCACTAACTATAAAAGATAAATATTTAACTTTCAAGCCACTGACTATAAAAGATAAATATTTAGCTTTCAAGCCACTAACTATAAAAGATAAATACTTTGCTTTCAAGCCACCAACTATAAAAGATAAATATTTAGCTTGCAAGCTACTGACTATAAAATATAAATATTTAGCTTTCAAGCCACTAACTATAAAAGATAAATATTTTATTTTCAAGCCACTAACTATAATAGATAAAGAAGAACGTCAGCTTATCCTTTATACGCATAAAACATATATTTCCATATGCAAATGAGAGTTTACACATTCTCACGGGTTCCAGATTCAGATCAAGTGGGATGACTGAAGCCTCGTAACAAATCAAACGACTGAAACTTGCAACAATCCTTCTCAAGTGCGAGCGGCAGTTGCGTTATGAATGAGACCTGAAAGTCAGTAGAGTAAGAGAGAATAAAACAAAAGGAAAGCGCCTCTTCCTCTTCTCAGCTTAATCCTTAGTAGGGGTTGATGCTTTTCACGAACCTTTCCCAAACTCAGAGAGAATTTCACACAAGGAAAGCGCTTCTTCTTCTTCTTCTTCTTCTTCTTCTTCTTCTTCTTCTTCTTCTTCTTCTTCTTCTTCTTCTTCTTAGCTTAATCTGTAACAGGGGGTCGATGTTTTTCACGAGCCTTTTCCAGGAGTTTTTATCTTGCGTCCACCCTTCGTTTATTCCCTTGTCTCTCTCAAGTCTTCTCGAAGGCTGTCTTTCCATATTCTCCTCACCTTTTCTTGCTCTCCTTCGCTTGAAAATGAAATTACTTGAGGTGATGATAAACAATCATTTTAAGAGATCGATGGTGAACTCCATAGACAGGAGGTCGAAAGCTAATTCAGTAATAAATAGCATTAAATGGACGTCCATTAGGGCAGTGCTTTGGGGCTTTCCAGAATTCTTACGATTTCCTGGAATATCTCAAGGAAAGCGAGTTTGGTCCTTCAGATGTAGGATTCTTGGAAGGACGCACAAAGCCGGTCTATATTTAACGACAATCCTGATCTCTTTCGACTAGCTAGCTATATATTCTATATATATATATATATATATATATATATATATATATATATATACATATATATATATATATATATATATATATATATATATATATATATATATATATATATATATATATATGTAAACGTTGTAGGTATATATAGAAACATATTTATATATATTATATATATGTATACATGTGTATACATAAATATGTGTGTGTTTGTGTGTATGTGTATATATGCACTTACTAATACGACGCCACAAATATTCAACATCTAGTTCACCATACAGTCAAATAATGTACACGCAAGGTGAATAATAACTGATAAGTGCTAAAGCCACTGCCTATCGTTGTCTCTAAACCAGGAAGTTCGAATCTTGCCGGTGACGAAGTTCTCATGAATTTTAATTCTCCTCGGATGTAAGTTATTCCCAAGGTATAGAGAATTCGATACTAAACGATAATTGTGGCCTAACATTTGTGATTCTAAAAAAGTCACGCGTGTATGAGTGAAGAAATTCATACATATATACATATACATACATATATATACTATATATATATGTATATATATATATATATATATATATATATATATATATATATATATATATATATATATATATATACATATATATATATATATATATATATATATAATATATTATATATATATATATATATATATATATATATATATATATATATATATATATATTTATATATATATATATATATATATATATATATATATATATATATATATATATATATATATATATATATATATATTACCATGAACACTAACCAGCCATAACTTTTCTGAGTCGTAAATTACTTATTTAACTTTCAAAACTTGCCTTCAGGTAAAATCCCACTGTCGACCAGTCTCTGAGAGAAACCAATCGAAAACTTCTGGCTACCTTTTAGTGTCACTCGCCTCGTGATTAGTGACCAACATCACTCCCCACGTTGCAAGTTGCATTACGTAACGGAGAATGTCAACTTGCGGAGAGAGAGAGAGAGAGAGAGAGAGAGAGAGAGAGAGAGAGAGAGAGGTGCTTTTCACTGTCGTAATGCCTGATAGAGAGAGAGAGAAAGAGAGAGAGAGAGAGAGAGAGAGAGAGAGAGAGAGAGAGGTGCTTTTCACTGTCGTAATGCCTGATAGAGAGAGAGAGAAAGAGAGAGAGAGAGAGAGAGAGAGAGAGAGGCATGCTGTCCAGTGTCGTAATTCCTGAAAGAGAGAGAGAGAGAGAGAGAGAGAGAGAGAGAGAGAGAGAGAGGTGCTTTTCACTGTCGTAATGCCTGATAGAGAGAGAGAGAGAGAGAGAGAGAGAGAGAGAGAGAGGAGAGAGTATGCTGTCCAGTGACGTAATTCCTGAAAGAGAGAGAGAGAGAGAGAGAGAGAGAGAGAGAGAGAGAGAGAGAGAGAGAGAGAGAGACGCAATTAGACTCGTGGAAGCGCTATTATGCAGCGCATCTCGACCTTTGCTAGGTCAATTCACTTTGGTAAGGAAGATCTTGAGCACTGAAGCGTAGTTGACCCTCACCTACAAATTTTCATTTTCTGAGAAATTCCTAAATCGGTCGGGATATTCTTCCGAATCTTCTGCCAAACGTCTCTCAAGAACTTCAGGTAGATGTTCTTAAGTATAATTAGGTAGCTTTGAGAAAATGGCCGCGGGAGCACATTTTAGTTTTCTGTAAAAGAAAACTATTGTCTGTCCGTCCTCATTTTCTGTCCGCCCTCAGATCTTAGAAACTACTGAGGCTAGAAGGCTGCAAATTGGTATGTTGATCATCCACCCTCCAATCATCAAACATACCAAATTGCAACCCTCTAGCCTCATTAGTTTGTATATTATTTGAGGTCAAAGTTAGCCATAATCGTGCACCTGGCAACGATATAGGACAGGCCATCACCGGGCTGTGGTTAAAGATTCATAGGCCGCGGCTCATACAGCATTGTATCGAGACCACCGACAGATAGATCTATTTTCAGTGGCCTTGATTGTAAGCTGTACAGAAAAATCGATTGCCCTGAAGAAACTTCGGCGCATTTTTTACTTGTTCTCTTAACGGGTTAGTCATGACTGGAAGATTTGGGAACATTACGTAGTGTCAGGGGGATTTTGAAGATATTTTGCGACCATTAGTGCTAAAAGCATCTTTTTTGTTTTGTTTTGTGGTTTAGTCATGGTGGGAAAATCTGTAACTAGGGACAATTAAAAACAGCTGGTGATTTATTGTAAGCAAAATTCCGAAGAATTTTGCTCACAATAAATTTGGGGTAGAAACAAAAAACGATAATTTCCTCTTAGACAGCAATAATGTCGTTGAATTCTTATGATTACACTAACATAATGTTTGTTTGTGTGTGTGTGAATAAGTACATATTCTTACATAGATCTTAACTTTGTAAGTGAGCACTTTGAATTGAACATCATAGCCTACAAATTGTTTCATTCAGACCTTTATAAAACTATTTACTCTGCTGGCTCTAGGGCCTCATTATGACCCAGTACAGTTAGCAACAGATCTCTAAGATTTATTGCAAGTTTCAGTAAGTCTTTGTAATGGTACACAAATGGGTTGGTTAATCCTACGCTCATTCTTAATTCTTGTATTCTGGCTTGGGATTAGCTTGTTAGCATAACATGACAGCGTTTTTATAGAGCTAAAACAATTAAGGTTGTTTGGTTTAGATGAACTGACCTAGCGCCAGCACGGGCTCTTGCCCGTAAATGTGGTGGCAAGGGAACAGAGGCCTAGTGTAGACCTATGAACTCAGAGCAACAAACGGAGACGTTATAGAATACATGAGATCCGACAGGGCAGTCTAATTACACAGTAGCTGAAGAGAGGGCCATGTGCAATAGAGGCGTATTTAAACGGCGTTGCTTGTCGTCTGCGATCACGGGAGTTGTGACGCCATATAACTTCACCATCAATTAAATATAGATGCAAAACAAAACAATGACCAAGGCGCATGCGCGAGCGCTCGGATAAGCACAGTGGTCGTGTGAAACAGTTTCTCACCTACTGACCTGAATTCTCTCTTCCCACCTTTGAAAGAGCTCTTAAGAGGTGCAAAGACCCACGTGTCCGAGAGAGAGAGAGAGAGAGAGAGAGAGAGAGAGAGAGAGAGAGAGAGAGAGAGAGAGAGAGAGAAGATTTTAAATTTTGGTAAATTTTTGGAATGGAGTTATTAGAATTTTAGCACTTTTCAGAGAGAGAGAGAGAGAGAGAGAGAGAGAGAGAAATTTGTTATTTTGGTTAATTTTCTGAGTCTAGATGTTAGAATTTTTTAGTGCTTTTTAGAGAGAGAGAGAGAGAGAGAGAGAGAGAGAGAGAGAGAGAGAGAGAGAGAGAGAAGATCAGACAAGAACAGGTGAACTTTAATAAAAACCTTTTTTACCTTCGCTGAGACTTTTTAAAAATCAAAACTGTGGATTTAAGATTTTTCAGATTTACTGATGTAAATAACTGGCGTCGCGCGACCAACGGGTGGGTTTGAGAAAACAGCTTCTGAAGGATATTGTCACATAAACCAGATCATTTTCTGGCATCTTATAACAATATTATAAAAAAATGATGTAATTATATAAAAGTACTAAACAGCAATAAATAATAATTAGATAACACGAAGTTATTTTGAAATTGATGAATCTTACCATCTCTCTCTCTCTCTCTCTCTCTCTAATTAGAGAAGTAATAAAAAGCCACGGAGGCATTTTGAAGTTAATCTCTCTCTCTCTCTTTAATTAGAGAAGTAATAAACAGAAATGCAGGCATTTTGAAGTTAATCTCTCTCTCTCTCTTCTTTGAACAGAGAAGTAATAAACAGCCATGGAGGCATTTTGAAGTTAATCTCTTTCTCTCTCTCTCTTTAAATAGAAAATTAATAAACAGCCATGGAGGCATTTTGAAGTTAATCTCTCTCTCTTTCTTCTGAAGGTGCATCTCAAGGGGGTGGAAAACCAATGCAATAAATCAGTGAATCTCTCTCTCTCTCTCTCTCTCTCTCTCTCTCTCTCTCTCTCTCTCTTTCTTTAAATAGAAAAGTAATAAACAGCCATGTAGGCATTTTGAAGTTAATCTCTCTCTCTCTCTCTCTCTCTCTCTCTCTCTCTCTTTAACTAGAAAAGTAATAAACAGCCATGGAGGCATTTTGAAGTTAATCTCTCTCTCTCTGTGTGCTAGGGAATGGTGCAGATATGGAGATAAATGCAGGTATATGCACAAAATTAATAAATATGAAGAAGGAAGATCGAATATAATGGAAAAGTTGGATTTTTTGATGTACGAATTTCTGGAAATTAAGAAAAGAACAACATATCAGAACAGGTAAGAGGCATGGGAAAATCCTTATTATTACCCATATTAGATAATGGAGATAACACGCAAACCATCATTGTGATGAATGCGCAGGGTTTAGTTTCGAGTAACTCAAAAAGAAAGATAGAGTTCTTAGGAGAACTAACCCAAAATGAAAAATATAGAAATAATGAACATAAGGGAAACCTGGTATTCACAAGAGACTGGTAATGATGACCAGATAAAGGGTTTCCAAACTTATAGATCAGATAGAAAAAATAGAAATCAAGGGGAAACCGCGATATATGGGAGAGACGACAATCAAGGAAAAATCTGTGAGAAATATAGTAACACAGAATGTGAATTAATAGCGGTAGAATTTGCATCTGAAAAATTAATGAACAATGTAATATACAGACCCCCTAATACTAAAGAGTTTGACATAATAATTGACAAATTGGATGATATATGTAGAAATCACAAAGAACTGACTATACTCCTATCCGAGACTTTAACTTTCCTTTCGTAGAATGGAAAGAACGAATAGGAGACAGGTTGTATTTATACATATAAAAGAGAGTAATAGTAGCGCAGAAGATAAGCGGCAATTTGAAAAACTATTAGATATGCTACTAGAACATAACATTCAGCAAACAGATCACCTGCCAACAAGAAAGGATAATATTTTAGACCTAGTATTTGTGAACGAGGTGAGCTATGTCAAAGAAAAAATAGTGTATAATACGAGTATTTCGGACCATAATGTCATAGAACTAACAGTCCGTTCCTAAGCACATGAAAACAGAGATAAGGAAGAGACGAAAAAATGGGAAGGATATACAAAATACAATTTCTATAGTAAGAATATAAATTGGTCAAAAATAAATGAAGAATTAAACAAAGAATGGGAAAACATATTCGTAAGTGATAATATAAAGGTAAATACGGATTATGCTTTATAAAACGTAAGTACGTAGTCCACTTGAATATTGCAATATAATATGGTACCCACACTACCAAAAGGATATTGCACAAGTAGAGAGTTTACAAAGGTCATTTACAGCTAGAATAGAAGAAGTTAAGGACCTTGACTACTGGGAAAGACTTCACTGTTAAATTTATATAGTCTTGAAAGGAGAAGAGAACGCTACATGATAATCCAGGCATGGAAACAGATAGAAGGAATTACCGAAACATCATGGAGCTAAAAATATCAGAAAAAGCAAGCAGAGGTAGATTAATAGTGCCAAAACTATACCAGGAAAACTAAGGAAAGCACACAGGACATTAATCCACCACGCACCAGCATCGATAATGCAGCGTCTATTCAATGCGCTACCAGCTCATCTGAGGAACGTAACAGGAGTGAGCGCAGATGTGTTTAAGAATAAGCTCGACAAATATCTAAGATGCATCCCAGACCATCCAAGATTGGAAGATGCAAAATATACCGGAAGATGCATTAGCAATTCTCCGGTAGACATCAGTGGTGCCTCACACTGAGGGACCTGGGGCAACCTAACGAACTGTAAGGTCTCTCTCTCTCTCTCTCTCTCTCTCTCTCTCTCTCTCTCTCTCTCTCTCTCTCTCTCTCTCTCTCTCTAGAAAAAGTAATAAACAGCCATGGAGGCATTTTGAAGTTAATCTCTCTCTCTCTCTCTCTCTCTCTCTCTCTCTCTCTCTCTCTCTCTCTCTCTCTTCATCCAAACAGATAACAAAAATCTTCTGACTCATGGTGCCAACCTAATTTACGTGTCAGATAAATGTCATTGCTACAAGGTTGAGCCCCTAGGGACTCGGAACCTTAGCGAAAAGGTGAACAATATAAGAGATTCTTGACTCCATTTTGCTTAGCGGTCATGGTACCTTTATACCGAGGAACTGTCGCATAGGAGAGAAAATGAACTGAAATAAAACAGTGTTTTCCTCCTGAACACCGAAATAAATGAACTAAAATAAAACAGTATTATTAATGTTACCTATTCGTAATAAACGATTCCAGGCAAAGTTCTTCGTAAACAAAGAAATAAATCCTTCGACTCCTGTGGAACATAGTTTGGCAATGTCCGATTTGAGACAAACTATTAACGCAATTTCCTCGAAAATTAATTGAGATAAAATTGTGCTATTAACATTCCTTATTCGATAAATTATTTACGGCAAAGTTCTTCGTAAACACAGAAATAAGGAAAAATTATTAACGTAACTTCGTCGAAAATAAAATCGTGTTATTAATCATACCTATTCATAATAAACGATTTCCGGTAAAGTTCTTCGTAAACACAGAAATAGGGAACAGTTATTAACGTAACTTCTTCAAAAATAAAATGGAATAAAATCGTTTTATTAATATTAGCTATTCGTAACACACGATTTCCGTAAAGTTCTTCGTAAACACACAAATAAGGGCCAATTATTAATGTAACTTCTTTGAAAATAGACTGAAATAAAATCGTATTATTAATATTACCTATTCGCAATAAGCAATTTCCTGTAAAGTTTTTCGTAAACACTGAAATAAGGACCAATTATTAACGTAACTTATCGGATACCGAATTGAAATAAAATCGGGTCATTAAGATTATCTCTTCTTGATAAACAGAATTTAAAAAATTTGATCAGCAGAATTTTTTAGGAATAAAAAGATAAAAAATAAATATCAACATTACGTAAAAGTAAATAAAAAACTCGCTATTAACATAACCGGGTCGCAAAAAATAAGGACAAGTTATTAACACAACTTCCAAAGAAAAAAAAAACAGAAATAAAAAAAAATGTATTAACACGACTTTTGCAAAAACTAGATGTATAAAAAGTGAATGACCTCGAAATTCTAAATATTTGTGAAGCTTAGCGTTCGATACCGTAAATTTTTCTGGTCAACTAAATGGAGAGAGAGAGAGAGAGAGAGAGAGAGAGAGAGAGAGAGAGAGAGAGAGAGAGAGGAGGAGGAGGAGGGAGGAGGAGGAGGAGGAGGAGGACGAGGAGGAGGAGGAGGAGGAGGAGGAGAAGAAGAAGAAGAGGAGGAGGAAAAAATGTCCACACACATTATAAAAAATGTCTTATACTTATTAACAACTGAAGATTTTTTTTTATCTGTCAAAAAAGAAAGGTCATCTTGGTATAGACTCATCAACTCCTGGCGTCA
>NC_089742.1:36533012-36580512 GCF_040412425.1 Macrobrachium rosenbergii | reverse complement strand
GAGAGAGAGGAGAGAGAGAGAGAGAGAGAGAGAGAGAGATGCTTTATAAAGAGGAACGGAAAAAAGTAAGAGAGAAAGATTGTATTAATAAAATTTAGAAGTCCCAGAGAGAGAGAGAGAGAGAGAGAGAGAGAGAGAGAGAGAGAGAGAGAGAGAGAGAGAGAGAGAGAGAGAGAGACCCAACCAACACATTTTCCGAAGAATTTCTGTCAGACGCCTGCATTCGAAAGGCAGCAAGCAAGCACCAGGAGCCACGTTGCATGACGAGAACTAGGAAAAGTTCCTCTGGCGTCCCTTCCAGGAAAACACCTTCGATGAAAGCGAGAAAACAACCCCCTTTTGACAGGTCCTTTCTTCAAGGACATTTCTTCGTTGTTTGTGACGTAATGGCTAGTGTGTGGTTATTTTTCTTGGTCAGTGTATTTAAATGTTTTATTAATAATATGTAATTTGCTAAAATCTAATGGATATCTGTGTATTATTTTACCTTATTATATTATGGCTTGAGTGGTTTTTTGTCATGTTATTTACATGTTTTTTGAATAATAAGTAAAACGCTAATATTTCAAGGATATATTTGCAAAATTTACCTTGTTATCAACGGAAACTTTCAAACTCAGGCTTTGTTAGAATTAAGCTCAGTGTGATAGTTATCAGTGAACAGTGCTACCTATGAAGAGTTAAATGATATAAGAAACTAAAAATAAAGCACAATTTTTTAATTTGTTTGTTATCAGTTAGTGACACAATAATAACGTCATGATCTTTATCACAACTTCCAAGGTCTTAGCAACTTCGATAGCATTTGATGGTGGGAAGCACTTTTTATTTTTCATTTTCAAGTAGAAACTAAGATTACAATTTTACGTTTTATTTCTCTGAACTACACAAGGAATGAGGCCAGCAGCCGCTGCAAATAGGAGCAGTTATTATTACTGGCTCTTTTTACTTTAGACTACGTAAATCATTTTGGACCGCCTGCATAACTTTCCCTGACATAAACACATTTTCAAAAAAATACTTAATACCATTTATATTCTATAATATTATTTCCAAATACGCCTTCCTCTTTTTTACTTTCATACACATATGCATCCTCCACTTCATCACGAAGGTATCAAAACTCATCCATTTTTATATCTAACTTCACGTAGAATTTCCTAAACGAATAACAACGTTAAATGCTTTTTTCTCCGTTTATTTTGTTTATCACTTTTGTCAGTCAGTTCCCTTATCCTTTACAGCAATAAAATATTCTGTCCTACTTTTCTACTTCTTTATCTTGTCTTATGAGTTTGCTTTTATTACCTTCTGCAGTTCAAGTCTTTATCAACGTTCCTTCTGAAATCACTGTCATGGAGACCAACCCACACATTACTTCAGACAAATTAAACGATTTAATATATTATTTACATACTTTCAGTCAAATCCACTTTACCTAATATACGTTCTGTCGACGCAGAAGACCAAATCAAAATAAGATAAACTTTTTCTGTCACCGCAAAAAGACTGATTGAATGTTTTAGATTAACTTTCCCATCTGCGCTTAACAATCTTTTCGCAAGGTTCGTGAACAAGAAGAGAAGAGATTTTTACTGAATAATTAGGAAGTGATGTGAGCAAATGACTTCCTGTTTTCTGACATTGTCCATGGAATGCAAATCATGGTATACTTGACGCAAGGTTAGTCGTCAGTTCTCAAAAATACTAGAAAATATTACTGATCTTGTGGAGTGTTACAAAATATTGTCTGAAGGCCTGAAATGTGTTAATCTTACATACCAATTGTGGTAATGACAAGGTCCACTTTAAGATCTTAAAAGCTAAGAAACAGCTTAGAACTAACTTTAGTTGAGAGCTGTCATTTTGAGAGAATATTTGTCTGAGAGAAAGAGACACTGAATCATCTTGGCCTCTATTTCATCAACATTCACTGTATATCATTCATATTCAGCACTCTGTATAAGTATAACGTACGAGGCATGAATGCAATAAATTGTAGGTGAATATAAATACTGAGACAAATACATCTAGATAAGCACAGTGAAACACTGTTATACCCAGATATCTTAAAAAAAGTTCTAACAACGCAATGGCTTCTCGTTACAATACGAGAGAGAGAGAGAGAGAGAGAGAGAGAGAGAGAGAGAGAGAGAGAGAGAGATAATTAAATTCCCTTATGACGGATAACTCATGAAACCCCTAACAACACACTGGTTTCTCATCAGATTACGAGAGAGAGAGAGAGAGAGAGAGAGAGAGAGAGAGAGAGAGAGAGAGAGAGAGAGAGAGAGAGCGTTTTTTAATTTTTATGATGGATAATCTATGAGAAAGTCAAACAACGCACTGGTTTCTGGCTGCATTGCAAGAGAGAGAGAGAGAGAGAGAGAGAGAGAGAGAGAGAGAGAGAGAGAGAGAGAGACGAGAGAGATTTGAAATTTAGCTATGGCGGATAACCTTAAGAAATCTAAAATCACGTACTGGTTTCTCATTACATTGCAAGAGAGAGAGAGAGAGAGAGAGAGAGAGAGAGGGAGAGAGAGAGAGAGAGAGAGAGAGAGAGAGAGAGAGAGAAGCTTGTAAGGTAAACTGGATAGGACTGACGGACAGAAACATACCAACCAGTTTCTGTTTGCAGGCAAAATTCACACGCAGCTTCTAAAGAGTCATCCAACTCTTCAGCATCTCGCCTTGAATATATCCGTCACACATTTCCGAATCTGAGAGAGAGAGAGAGAGAGATAGAGAGAGAGAGAGATAAGTGGACATGGAACGATAAAAGATTATCTAAAGTGGTATCGCAGAGTTTTGGTCGGCGGCGCCAGACTCAAAGAAAGAAGGAAATGTCAAATCACTTGATTTTTTTCTTTTATTGAATTTTTGGTGAGGGTGAGGTTGCAAGGCCTGGTCGTCATATCGTCCCTCCCTTCTGAGCTAATGCTTTCTCTCTCGCCCGCTTCTACAGACATGAAATTGAGCTTCCTCCTTCTTTTGGTGAAGGGAGGCACTCACTTTGCTTTTAATTTTCCCTTCATTGTCAAAAATACAATATACAACACTTTATACGATTTAATCTATGTTTCTAATGTGTTGCAGGGTTTCTGATAAGTATATAGAGATTCTGTGAATGCTTAAAAGAAAGAAATTTTTATCAAGAATTCTCATTTTTCTTAGAACTGAGTCTTTCTTGCAAGCACTGTAATCTGTTGGCATATGTACTTATACTTGTTGGACGCTGTCAAATAGAATTAGATAGCTCATTCAGTCAATACCCATCTCATCTTTTTATTGTGTGTTTTTTTTTTAATTCCTTAACTACGGTAAGGTATCTTAAAACCTTCTCCCCTATTCTTTTATTGAAGCAAAATAAATAAATAGAAAGATAAATAAATAAATAATTAATTGAATAAATAAATAAACAAACAAATAAACAAACAAACAAGTAAAACATAAATTAATTAATTAAATATAAATAAACAAACAAATAAATAAATATAAATAAATAAACAAATGAATAAATAAACAAACATAAAATAAATAAATAAATAAATAATTAAACAAATAAATAAACAAACAAATGAAGAGATAAACAAATAAATAAATAAATAAGTAAATAAATAAACAAATGAATAAACAAATAAAGAAACAAATAAATAACTAGATAAGTAATAAATAAATAAATAAATAAACAAACAAACAAATTATAAGATAAATAAACAAATATATAAATACATACAAAATAAGTAAATAAATAAACAAATGAATAAAGAAATAAATAAATAAATAGGTAAATAAACAAACAAACAAATAAACAAATAAATAAATAAACTAAAATAAAGAAAGAAAGACAGAAAGAAAGAAAGAAAGAAAGAAAGAAAAAGAAAGAAAGGAGGGAAGGAAAACTGGCGAGTCAGGGTTCAAAGTGTTAAAGTCGTGTCTACAGATGATCGGCGCCAGAGTCCCAAACTTGAGAGTCAAAATGACCAAACTTGAATAAGTAACCAACGGATTTAACAATTTGGCGTTGCAATATCAAATGATGATATGGTTCTTTTTCAGCCAATATTCTTGGTCAAGTGTTTCATGATAATTAATTGTCAAGTGAATGAACTCATCCTTTCGGTTTCCAGATTCCTTGTTACCTAATCAGAGATATAGGACTCTGATCAATGTCTGGTTGTTGAGATACCTTCACCCCAGTATTGCAATATCAGTTGTATATGTGAGCTGAAATAAAGTATGACATTATTATTATTATTATTATTATTATTATTATTATTATTATTATTATTATTATTATTATTATTATGTTAAAAGCGATAGCTGGAATTGCACAATTACTCTATTCTTGGTCATAAGAAATTTTTTTTTATATTTTGTTAGAAAAGTATTATCAAAAAATAAGATAATTAATTGATTATGGTATAAGATAATGAAAATTTTACATTTCATTTTCCAGATTATTACCAAATTATTAAACTTTTATACTAGCATTCCATTGCAAACAGTATTTTAGCAAAATTCATATGGATATATTTCCCTGAAAAAAATCTGGTTGTTGTGTAGAAGTGTTTTCAAGATTAATTACAATAACGCAGCCATCCTTGTTGTACAGAACATATAGCTGAAATAAAGTGGCCCACCTATTATTATTACATATTATTATTATTATTATTATTATTATTATTATTATTATTATTATTATTATTATTAAGGTTAAAAGGCTGACGTGAATTGCATTGAAATCTATGGGTTTACAAAGTCATAAGAAATTTTCCGCTTTATATTTTGTTAGAAAATTTATTTTCTTTTACGTAACGAAAAATTGAAGAACATTTCATTTAACCAACGATAAGAAAAATTTTACATTTCATTTACATAAGAAAATGTAAAATTATTACAAAATTATAACGCCACCCGTAAAGCGTCCCTGACAAATTATTATGGAACCGCTTAAAAAAAAAAAAAAAAAATCGATATAAATAAAAATTGAGAAGGCTCATTAAGATTAATTCGCAGAACGCAGCGGTATCCTTTTATCAACCCGAACATATACTAGAGATGTTACTCCCTTCCTAATTATTATTATTATTATTATTATTATTATTATTATTATTATTATTATTATTATTATTGTATTATAAGAGTATTGAAATCTACGAGAGATACGATAACAAATTTATTGTTCTCTTCGCAACGTTTGAAGAGATCAGGGAAAGGTGGGTGGTGGGGGAAACTTGATCGTATGAAACCGCTGATAAAAAAAAAAAAAATAATTTAAAAATAAAAACGGTTTGCTGTCATTTCACAGAAACGGTATGCCGTGTTAGTGTTGCATCACAATGAGAGAGAGAGAGAGAGAGAGAGAAGGGAGTGGGTGGGTGGGGGAAACTTATTGAGCGCCTTACGGTGTCCGCGCTTAGTGTTGCATCATGCGAAGTCATGACTGGGTGACGCAACCTTTGGCAGTCTGCTTTCTCTGCTTTACCTTGGCGCTTTATATTGATTATTAAAAAGTATAATAAAGACAAGACACCTGAAGAATGTTGAAGTATTGCCTGAACTGAGTCACTGAACAGAGAGAGAGAGGAATTCTTGACGATATTTTTTTATACGTACCTAAACTTATTCCTGCTTATCAGTGTAAAATCATAAAATTAAATGCAAAAATTCGTTAAGTAATACGAAAATCTGATAATAAAAACTTTTTTTTTTTTGAAGAAGAAGAAGAAGATGAAGAGAGAGAGAGAGAGAGAGAGAGAGAGAGAGAGAGAAAATAGCGGTGGGAGGTTGGGGACGATATGATATTAATCACAAAATAATTCCGTCGATCTGTCGAGGTGATTTTAGACATTACACACTTCTCTAAGAATAGTTTTCCGTGAAACACAAAAGAAAGGGAGTAATTCAAAGAAATTTGAGTTACATCATCTTAGTTATGGATCTTATTTGCATAATTTGTTCAAAGCATCACTGTGAGTCAAAACTATTTAAACGCAATGTAGTTGAAATGATGAATTGAAATTTTATCCTTTTAATCACTTGTCTTATTTTAATTTGTATTTTTCACTCTATTAATTTATCAGTTCATCATATTTTCTTTTTTAATAAATAATCTCTCCTTTCTGTATTTCTTATTACCTACTGTTACATTTTTAAATGACACCATATTCTCTGGAAACTTGAATTTCAACTCAATGCCGCCTGTAGCCTTGCTCCATATGAATAGGGGTTTATCTTCTGAATAATAATAATAATAATAATAATAATAATAATAATAATAATAATAATAATAATAATAATAATAGTAATAAATTATTCATAGTAGCAAGAGTCTTGAAAATGAGAAACAGAGAATACATTATTATTATTATTATTATTATTATTAAGTTATTATTATTATTATTATTATTATTATTATTGTATTATGAAATAAACTATTAGTTATGTAAGTGGGTACAAATATATTTAAAAATAAATCTATACAGATGTTTAACATATTTTTTAATATATTTTAAATCTGTTTCTTTAAATATATTCGTACCTCATACAAAGTCTCCGTGGATTTGTTTCTCCAATAATAATAATAATAATAATAATAATAATAATAATAATAATAATAATAATATTATTTCATAGTAGCAGATTTAGTGGAGAACAAATCAACAGTTATGTATGGGTACGAATATATTTAAAAAATAAATGGATTTAAAATATATTTTAAAAATATATTTAAACATCTCTATATATTTATTTTTAAATATATTTGTACCCATACATAACTGTGGATTTGTTTCTCCATTTCAAGACTCTTGCTACCTATGAATAATTTATTATTATTATTATTGAGAAAACAACTATTAGAAGTTTGTATGGCATGACACATTTAGAAAATAAATAGATTTAAAATATATTAAAAAATTATATTTAAACATCTGAATAGATTTATTTTTAAATATATTCGTACCCATACATAACTGTGGTTCTCCAATAATAATAATAATAATAATAATAATAATAATAATAATAATAATAATAATAATAATAATAATAATAATAATAATAATTTATCTTTTTTTCTCCTTATCTTCATTATTCAGCTTCAAACATCACGTGACTATCACTCGGACACTTCTCTGGGCATCTGTCATATCATATCTTTTTTTTTTTTTGAAAGTAGGTCAAGTTCAGCGAGGTGACTCATTTATGTTATCCTTCTGTGGGGCTTTTATGTGAGATGTTTCCTGAATTTATTTGTTTGTTTTGGTGGTTCTGACTGTTACTTTTTTTTTGGTAATTTCTTGATTTTTTTTCTTATTTTCTTGCGCTTAATCTTGTTTTAGGTTAAATAAATTTTCAAATAATCTAATTTTTGTTTTTGGTTTCTCAGGATATTCCTTTAAACACACATACACACACACACACACACATATATATATATATGTATATACATATATATATATATATATATATATATATATATATATATATATATATATATATATAAATGTTAAATTAAAAAAAAAATTTCTTCGATGATTTGTTTTAAATAAAAACCGTGGATTTCAGATTTTTCAGATTTACTGATATATATGAACAACTGGCGTCACATGATCAATGGTCATAATGGGTTTGAGAGAAGAGCTTCTGAAAAGGCAGTGTCACTAGAGCACGAAAATTTTTTTGTTTTGCATCTTGTAACAATATTTTGATGTACTCTACTGAAATAATAATAATAATAATAATAATAACAATAATAATAATAATAATAATAATAATAATAATAATAATAATAATAATAACAGCATTAAAAAGCCATGAATTAATCATTCCTCTCTTTCTCAAAAGTTCTGAATACATAAGTGGTCCTTTGAAACCCACGAAGGTCTCTGGACCTCGCTGTTCGTGGACCCAAGGTTCTATGGCGTCATCTCAGCTGATAGGACAAATGTCATCTTCAGTTTTATCATTCTGACACGTTCCCATTCGTCAACCAGTCAGATAATTATTTTTAGGTCTCGGTTGGTTTGATGAGTCCTGTGGTCCACTCCATGCCTTTTATACCCTTGAACACCTTCCACTAGGCAAGAGCCCGTGGCTCACATAATGACAGCTCAGTCTAAAACCAACCGTATTTGTTGGTGTCTCTGTAGAGCTGGAGATTAGACGCTTTTCGCTTTACAGACATGATGACCATAATTACTGTGACGCTAATTTGTAGCCTTAAAGAATTTAACTCCACTCTAATTGAATAATAATTTTAAGTTCATTGACTTCAAAACTCCCTTCCCTCAAGATGTTGCAACAAGGTTACGGGGTCGCATGAGAATGGTCTTCATGAGCCAAAATGTATTTGCCAAATTCATTTATATGTTCAAATTTATGAATGTCAAAATATTCTTCCTTTTCCAAGAGCCTTTTAGGTATCGTTACGTTTTCTAAGATTGAGTCCGTCGATCTCAGAATTTGGCCTTGATGTTAAATTTATGTATTAATTTTTTTCGCTTACGGAAGAGCCATATTACGGGCAAGAGCTGCCAGTGAAGACATTTGCAATGTTGATATTTTACGAGATAAAAGGCATCTAATCTCAAAAGTCTCATCATTTAAGATCTTTTTCTTTCTTTTTCTCTACTATCGTGCGGGGGAGGAAAAGAGGACTTGGCACGAATGGGCGTAAAGAAACAAGCCGCCTCGCTGTGTGCAGTGCCACGTGCTGGTATGGCTGCCAGACGAAAGAACTTAAACTCGTTTTTGTGACTTCACCAGTCCGCTTAAGAATGTCTTTCAAAGTAGCGTGAACGCATTTACTACTTGTAAGTCAAATAGAAAATGAAAGAGAAAGAATAGAATGATAATAAAGAGTAGCTCTGGGGACAGCGTACGACAACTGCACAATCGTAAAAACGGGAGCTTACCTACACTACGAATTACTGTTGCAAGCATTGTTTACATCTGGCTTTGGTTGGAGCAAGACGTGAGGAAAGAATTCTCTGATCAATCCACAGATACATCGCAGATAGTAATTCGTGGTCTTTAGTTCGTATAAACCCTTCAGCCAAGCCAGGTAAGTAAATCATTCTTGGCGAATACCGATAGATTTCTGGCGCTCTGTCTACGTACTGTTTATATAAACAGTAGTTGGTATACATTTCCATATTTATCTGATAGTGGTGAATATATGAATGGCCGAATTCCTGTTATTTGAAAGGGTGTTTATTATTCTTATCTTTCAGTAGATATTTTTCATAGAAAAGAGTATTGAAACCTTATGTTACACCAGAAGTGTTGAAATGGGCCTAATTCAACGTGCAAAATTGACTCTGGCAAAATTTAGATAAAATTCATTATGATGCTCTCTTCTCTCTCTCTCTCTCTCTCTCTCTCTCTCTCTTCTCTCTCACACACACACACACATATTTCCGGATTGTATTTTTTGTGCGTTACACAAAATTTGAAGTTTCAGGTGATGCTTAAAGATATTTGGTGTTGAAACTGTTATATTCTGTGTTTATTGACAATTTAAATGATTGAAATGAGTGGATAAATATCTTCAAATGGCGTATTTCACACCTTGAGTAAGGTTTAGTGAATTATTACGTCTTGTCACGGCTCTATCACAGTAAGCCACTGGTGATTGAGTGGACAAAATTTTAAGATTGAACTTGAGTGTATTACAGATGAGGATGAAAAAGGAAGTTAACGCAGAGCTTCAATATTTAATTACATCAACTATGGTTTATCAGTATATCGTTCAGTTTTTATCAAATGTATCTGGTTTTAACTTGAAAATGATAGGTCTATCGTCTTCATTGCTTACTGTCCAAGCGTCGCTTGTTTCGGAATCGGGTTACTTATGTAGCTACTGCGTTTGCCGTTAAAAACCTTTGTTTTTAAATTATATTAGCCTAATAGGTCTATCGGATACATGTGTCTATTTACTACCGTTCGTGAACATTCTGCTTTTTGGTGCCTGTATTTCAACTGTTGCTAGAAATATCTGGGTTTGAGTTATGCTACTAGATAGTCTGTCAGGTGTAATGCCAACAAATAGCCGTCGTGTGTTGCGTCAGCCCTTGGTCAGATATTAACCTTGGTTCTAACTAACGCGGGAACCAGGTGTCGATTTCTGCGGAACTCTTCTCTTGTTTTACACACACACACACACACACACACACGCACGAGGGCGCGCACACAAACACACACACACACACACACACTCAACACGCACAAACACATGTATATACTGTATATATTATATATATGCATGTATTTACGTATGTATGTATATAAGTCCTTTCTTGTAACCACTTGGTTCTTAGCCACGTTAAATAAGTCTAACTTTTTCGGCTAGCTCCAGGAGAGCTGTTAATCAGCTCAGTGGTCTGGTAGAACTAAGGCCTACTTAACTTCTCTCCATATATGTCAGCCTATCTATCTCTCTCTCTCACTAATCGGTAAGAGAGGTTTCCGCTGAAAGTGATAACCGTGGAAACAGGGGATTCTCGAAGTTATCCCTTTGGAAAATCCGCAACTTTGGAATTCCCGCTCGTCAGACTGGCAATTTCTAGGAGATGTGAGAGAGAGAGAGAGAGAGAGAGAGAGAGAGAGAGAGAGAGAGAGACCGCCAGCGCTAGTAGAATTTCGCTCCCACGTGCTTTCTGCCGGTAAGATAACGGCAGAGGCGTGGCATCACGATGTGCGTGAAGCTGAGTGGGTGAAGGAACAGTTGTGGTATTGAGGATTGCATCATGTCTGCTCCCTTCTCTCTCTCTGTCTCTGTCTCTCGCAGCAGCTTGCATTTCTAACCCAGTGTGTGCTTTTTCAGTTCATTTTCACGGTGCTTATCTCGTGTGCTTTGTTCTAGTTCTACAACGTCAATCATTCGTCGCAGTTGTTTGGCCAAAGTTCATGAATCCACACTAGCCTTATATTCCATTTAATACCATATCACGCCTTTCCTCAAGAGCCTGAGTTGACATAAAGCCAAGCTTATTCTAAACCGGACACCTCCAGCTTCAATAATGCATGTAAAGATTCCCAGCGATGAACGTGAATCGCAACCTTTTATAAAGATGGTAAGTGTGGGAGGTTGTAAATGAAGAACCAAAGTCTACCAACGCTCGTATTTTCAAAAGACCTTGAGGACTGGTCGTTGTGGTACACCTCGGTCATTCTAGAGCAAGGACGGATTGATTTTTGTAAACGTTTTCTAAGGTACTTTGTTTTACTTGTTTTATTTGCTGTTAATTAGCTGTAATTGTAATATAATGGTAGGAACGTTTATCAAAAATATTTGTTTTTACTTTGCATTGTTATAACTATAGTAGAAATAATAAATGATAGCAATAATATTGTTATAGTCATTATTTTTCCAGCAGTAGTAATAGTACTACAATGGTGTATCCGTTTTGGATACCGCCGAACTTGAAGTTACCTTCTTCCACTTATGATAAAGATAAAAATAATGCTACTCGCACGGAATTATATAAATATCAAGGAAATATCTTTACATTCAGATTAAAACTCCTGCAGAACAAGAATATATGCTGGACTGCCTGACTGGTCTAGCATTTGTCAGCCAAACGGCAACGGGTTTTAATGAGGCCGGAAAGCCAGAGGAACATTTCTTTGTTCTGTTGAAGAATGTCATATTTTTGCTTTGTTCCTAAGTATCGCCCCTACCATATGTTGCCGAAATGGAAGCCAGCATGCAGTGTAAGAGAGGCCCGGCACTGTGCTGCAGCATTCCCACGCAGCCCAGACCCCAATCATGCAGCCAGGAAGGAGGAGAGAGCGCCTAAAACTCACCCGTGTTGTTTCACGCCACCCACCTCCCGTCGCCTCCTCACCAAAACCGACATAGCTCCTTTAAAGTTGCCTGTCGACCTCCGACAGACTTCGAGGAGAATGGCGCGATTGCGCCCATGTGGGTTGCTAAAAAAACTTAAGAGAGGGGACAGAAGTTGGGAAGGGGGTCCTATATCCATTTACGCAGCATCGAAATGACAGTCATACAATGAACGTACGTTATACAGCTCTAGAGAGAGCCATGTAGAAGTTGCAATGACAGTCGAGACAGGAAGGTGGACAGGCATTCATCGATGTAACAAGACAATTTAAAACGCATAACATTATAAATGTAGTAAATAGGCATAAGTAGAAAACGACTGGTATTCATAATGAAGTTATTATGGTGCGAAGAAATGTCATGCATTTCAACAGGGTAAAATAGCCAGCAAATGTCTCGGAGTTACCAAAGAGAACAGAGAAGGGGCAGTGGGAACTAGGTAACATTTTATGCTGCAATAAACAAAATAACCATGATCATATAACAGCATAAAATGTAATGTTAATGATCAAGGAAGCAAATTCGAATAGGTCTGTTGTCATTATTTCTTCAGTTCCTGTCTGGCCGTATGTTTGCCTGTAGAGTGAATTATACCATAGTTAAAATTTCACTTGAGGTTATTCACGCAATATAAAAAATGGGTCATGTTAGACCGATGACTACTCCCTGCCGAGTTAAAAGGTTATCAAGCGCTTTACCTCCACGGTGTGCAATTACAAGGCAGAATTTCATAAATCTATGTACCAAAAGCAAATTCATTCACGTTTGGTAACCATACGAAACCACAACCCGACAAGGCTTCACTGAAAAAAATGCTTGAAAGGTTGGTACAGACGATAAGAGGGTGTTCAGCCAGATGGCGTTCTGTTATGCTGAAGTAGGCTATCAAATTATTTTCAAAAGCTTTATCTGTTTGTGTATCATTTATTTATTGTTGATTGGTTTGGGATGCAGTGAGAAACCGTCTGCTGTTGCGGGGGTACATCTGGGCCCGTGAGGAGGGGATCGCTTACGTATCTCAGATTGCTCTTGTGCTGCTATTATTATTTTTATTATTGCTATTATCAATTATTATTATTATATTAGTTTTCTCATTGGGCAGTGCAGTTCAATAATTCCCTCTTTATAGAAGATGAATCCTCTTCGCATGTACAGTAAGTCCCTAAGGACATCTCGATATACCAGCCTCCTGCTTCCTCTTCTATTGATTATCAACCTTGCCTGCACCACACCTGTTGGCTCGCTGGGAGAGAAAGGACGTATGTGAAGACAGTCAATAGAATCCTTTTTTATTAAAAGTATTCATACCTTTCCAGGTTTATCTTTAATCCCTGATAATTAGATAGTAAATCGATCTTATGCGAAGATGGATAAAGAAAAACTTACACGCTTTCGCATCAGAAGGCAGCATATGGGATTGTCTACACAGGCCGTAGTGAGACTAGTACTAGCGAATACTCTTTGCAGTCTGCAAAAGCATTATCGTACCCATTGATCGTCCCCTAATCATGCCTTCAGTCCCCTCTGGTACTGATAGAGATGGCGTTTTTATGTGCCATAACCTTATCTGTGGTTATCGTCTGACTCTGGTTCATTTGTACTCGAGGTCGTCTGCCATGCTCGATTGCGGCGCACTTGAATATTCGCATTGTGCGATTATTGCCTGGTCGTACTTGATATTCTGATGGCATATCCAGAGGAACGTGCGTCTTCGTGATGCTGGTTTGTAGTTTGTGATGAGATATGAATTAACAGAGCGATCATTTTTATGTTTTCCTCGTCACTTGTAAGTTTTATTTTTCTTGGGTGCTTTTAACTTATTTTTACAATGCATTGTTTTTCAATGTTAGTTTTCTAGACGTCTTTAAGTAGTCATGGACGGTGCAGTTGCCGTTTGTATGGAAAATTGAGGTAAAATGAATTTCTAAGAAAATCTTAAAAGAAGTGAAATCCTATAAGAATATTGACAAAAGACACTTTCACCTTTACTGCTTACCAGTGAAAATGCAGTTTTTCCCGCTGAAAATTATAATATGACTGTCAATGGAAGAAAAGAACGGAATTCAGACTCTTGCCACGGACTTTTATAACAGAGTACTAAGAAGAAAGAACTTTCATTGACATCTGCGCCAAATGCCCACGGCCCAGTGAACCTGGGAAGTGTACCTTAGTTTTACCAGACCACTGAGCTGATTTAACAGCTCTCCTATAAGGCTGGACCGAAGGATTAGACTTATTTTACGTGGCTAAGAACCAATTGGTTACTTAGAAACGGGACCTACAGCTTATTGTGGAATCCGAACTACATTATAGCGAGAAATGAATTTCAATCACCAGAAATAAATTTCTCTAACTCTTCATCAGCCGGCCGGAGACTGAACAAGGGCCTGGCGAGTGCCAGTCCACAGCTCCACCGACTGGTCCAACGAAGAGCTAGTGAACCTAGAAGAAGTCCCTTGCGTACCACTTTAGTTAGCCCCGATCGAAAACCCATTCCACCAGTTGTTAAAAACAACAAGAGTACAAAGCTCTTCGCGAGGCCTATTCTCTAAAAAGCAATTATACAACACTTACTGTATCTCGAAACCCGTTATCAGCAGCAGGTGTGGAACACGTGTCAAAAGCTATTCTTGAGGGTAGTCGACAACGGGCTTCTCGAAACTAGATTCCACAAGTAGTTACGCTAAGCGCTACTCGAAAGCATAAGTTTAAAAAGTAGTTATACCATCTTTGAAACCGATTCTCAACTTTTGATTGCAGGTGTACCATCTTTGAAACTCGTTCTCGGTACCAGTCATGCAACTCTCTTCCCAAGACCATTTCTCATGTAGCAGTTATGCAACGTTGTTGTCGAGACTCATTCTGTTTTGATAACGCTTCCTAAGAGCCCCCCCATAGCACTTATACAACGGTTACTTCTAGTGCAGTGGTCTTTCAAACTTTTTAAGACTGTGTTCCACTTTAGTATTTCAATATTCATGGCCTACTGTCTTCAGATTTAGCATATAAATTATCTTCATAATAAAACATACGGTACCAGGTACTTACATGAACTTTTTTACATTTTCATTATGTTCAAACAGAATTTTCATAAATGCATTATATGGTAAATGCATCTAAGAAATTTTCATGATAGTTAAATTTAATAACCTAGAAATCAATGATTGAACTTTGATTATTGTAAATAAAATTCATGTACTGAACTCATGGCTTGAAACATGGCCAAAAGATAAAACATAAAACACAACTTCTCTGCTGTTCATGGTAACCACTCGGCCCAGGTTAGCAGCTAATAAGATGGATGTACTTGTTTCATATCTACAAGTTTATCAAATCGGGGGAGAATTGTGGACAAGACATATTGATGTCATCCTCCACCTCTAGCGGTTTTGCTTTTGTTTTGATTTGAAGCAAGGAAAAAAGCCTGATTCGCATAAGTGAGTGGAGGAGAAAGGTAGAAGTGCTTTCAGTGCACGCTACTAATTCTAGGTATGATGCACTTACTGAGCCCAGAATTCTGTAATGAAGAGCTCTCTTTTGCAAACACTTTACACTGAATCAAATTTCCTCATTTCCAAGTATTCATCTTGGTCAGGGTCTGCACAGAATCTGGGTCTGATTAAATGGATCTGCTATTAATGACAGATCTATGATCTAAGATCAGAGAGTATCTGGAAAATTTTGACCCTAATTTTGAAGGTTGATTATTTCATTTGGAAGACAAGGATCTAGTTCTTTTTCACCTTCAACAACTTCACAAAAATTCTCAAACATTGCAAAATTACCAGCATTAATTTTCCTAACCCAGTTCTGGATCTTAGCAATGAAGGCACGCAATGAATCAACAAAAATGAGTTACAGTTTTGTCTTTACACTGAAGTTTTAGATCTTTATTTCTTTTGTTTTATTGTATTCTCTTATTTTTTTATATAGTTAATTTTATTGTAGTCTAGTTAAAATGTCCATGGCCTACCTGAAAACCACAGCCATGGCCCACCTGTGGGCCATGGCCCACAGTTTGAAGATCGCTGCTCTAGTGAGTCTCATCCCGGAACTAATAGCCGCTGTACAACACTCCCATGCAACTAGGTCTAGTGTATTCATGCGTACGGACTGTATGGATAAAACTAGTTCCAGTGTACTCAAGTATACTGGTTGTATGGATACAACTAAATCTCGTGTATTCATGCATACAAGCTGTATGGACGGACTGTATAGGGTTTTTCAGACGCCGAAAAAGTTATTTTCTTATAAAGGAAGTCTGGCATTAGACGCTGTGTGTATAGTTTTATTTCGAATGTAACAGATCGACAGGAAATTTTTTTGCCCATTGCCTGCCATTCCATAAATGGTCAGGTTCTTAGCAATAAGGATATAAAAAAAAAAACACCCTAGCATCCTATCCTCCCATCCTATTATCTTTATGGTCGTTGGTTCTTGCGACCATAATACTCCCAGGTCACTCGGTTGTGTGAGAGAGCAGCTGGCGAATCTGACCAGAGAGAGAGAGAGAGAGAGAGAGAGAGAGAGAGAGAGAGAGAGAGAGAGAGAGAGAGAGAGAGAGAGAGCAGCATCGCCTAGGAAGATAAAGTGGCACTGGCTCTCTAAATTCATTATGCTGAGCCAAATGATGCTCTTACGATTTTGTAAATTGTGAAGATGTTTATCTCGAGCCTCAGTGTGACCCATCGCCAGGGCACACACAACTAGAAACAGATTTTGTAGGAATTTTATATATATATATATATATATATATATATATATATTAATTTATCACATACACAATTGTTCTGTATTAGAATTAGTATTTAAACTGATGGTATTAAATACCATCCAGTTTGAATGATTTAGTAACTGGATGAGTATTAATATATATATCCAGTTTGAATGAGGTCCTTAGTAATATATATATATATATATATATATATATATATATATATATATATATATATATATATATATATATATATATATATATATATATATATATATATATATATATATATATATATATGTGTGTGTGTGTGTGAGTGTGAGTAAAGTGAGTGAGTGTGTGTGTATACTCACACATACCCATGTAAATTATATATGTACATATATGTATGTGTATATATATACATATACACATATATACATGCGTGCATTTTATGACACCACTTCCATACGTTGATTCTCACACTTGTACCTCTAAGCAAATATCGCTGAGGAAAGCTTCATCACGACATGGGAATTCAAGCTAACGTTGATCGTCAAATTGACATTTAAAGAGAAGCATCACTAACAACGATTCAAGGGCCAGGGTCCAAAAGGAGTCGGAGTTCCTTTTCAGTTTCCTGACTGCCTAATCTCGCAATTATTATGATACATTTGGTGGACTGTATGCCTCAAGTTTCCATTCACTAATGCGCAAGACTGTATATCATCTAGGGTATACTTCGCTGTCAGCCAAAGGCACGTACACATGTACTGAAACACCATTTACTTTCTAAGTATATATTTATATATATATATATATATATATATATATATATATATATATATATATATATACAGTATATTTTAACGACAACCCTTTTCGTCGAGGTCTTTATATATATATATATATATATATTATATATATATATATATATATATATATATATATATATATATATATATATATATATATATATATGTGTCATTAAAATTAATTTTACCTTCTATTTTAGATTTAACTTTTTTCAGTAGACACGTATGAAAAACCGTTGGTGAATTAGGTTGTTATATAAATATCTATGTGTATTGTACATGTTTGTGTAGATTCTCTCTCTCTCTTTCTCTCTCCCTCTCTCTCTCTGGTACACATTAAGAACTATATCCAAATACAAATTTTTTATACTAGGCAACTCAATAACCAAACTAGTTTGTCAGAATTCGCAACCTCAGACCTGAACCAGCCCAAAAAAAGTAATTGCGCATGCGTCGTCTGGAAGCCAAAAAAAAAAAAAAAAATGCATATTCCTTAGTTAATTCTGTCAGAGACTGGCGTGACACCTGGTACAGTGGTTCTACACTAAAGCTAGAATCTCTTTGTTCACATTGGCACGGGAATCGTGAGATAGGACAAGGAGGTTTCATGACCTATAATCTAAGGTCGTTTAGAATTACTTAACCTCCTTCTACGAGATAAATGTTTCGAGAGCGGTGCTGCTTTACTTTGATGTAACACACACCACCTGTTCTGTTTTTTTTTTTTTTTTTTATTCACGATACCTTTTGCACATGTGGAAATTTTTCTGGGTGCTTCTTCGACTTTATTGTTGTTCATTTGTTGTTCTCTTTCACCCTTTTACTCTTCTATTCTTTTCTTGTTATTCTGTACTTTGTCCTTACTTTACAAAGACGACCTAAGTTCGTTCCACATAAATGTTTTGGCCTTTTAGATTAATGATATTGATAACAATAACCGCTTAGCGATGTATCTTTTAATTTCTTTTATAATAATGAATATTTTTGCATTTTGAATACTACTACTACTAATACTACCACTTCAACCGTCAATATTACTGCTAATAATAATGATGGCAACTTAGGGAAGCATGTTTTCATTTCTTTCTTTAATGGACTTAACTCTCGTGTTCTGTGTTATGAATATTCCCTGAAAAAATATGCGCCCTCCCCCGCTCCACCCACACACATATATAGGTATATACACTTGTATTCATATACAGTATACACACACACACACACACATATATAGATATATATATATATATATATATATATATATATATATATATATATATATATGGTAGTTATTTGAATATCAGATATTTAATCTATTTTCGCTACAACTATTAACATTCAGAATGTTTTGATTGAGTTTTAATTCTTATCATCGCGTAAATTTTTTTTTTGTGACAAGTAAACTGTCTGTCAGATTGCTTATGACAAGGTTATTAAGAATTAGTCTTCAATGCAATATTTTAAGACGATCGCAATATTATGGGTTGTAAAATTACTTTGGCACAAGTGTGTAAAGTTTCAGAGGTTCTACAAGAGTTTGGGTGTTATATATGGCTAAGGATTAGCTAAGAAAAAATATAAATATATTATTGCATATATGCTATATATATATATATATATATATATATATATATATATATATATATATATATATATATATATATACGTATGCATGTATGTGTTTGTGTCAATTGACTCAATGCGTTTTTGAGCCTTTGAAACATACATATACAGTGAACGTCTAACAACGTAAAATAAAAACTTCACGGATTCACCTCCACTTCAGGCTTTGTTCAAGTCGCGTGACTTGGCGCCGGCGCAGTAATGTGACCTGTATTAATCTATAGTCCCCGGAAAAAGCGACAGACCCCGAGGAAAATGCCCGGCAACAGGGTATTCGAGACCCCCACCTCCGGAAGGCGGGTAAACCCGGCTCACGTGCACACACAGTGCTCCCCTTCGAGCAACGCCGTTCACGTGATCGGACCTCGGTTTCACGAAAGCTCGCCGAAGTTGCGACGGCTGGGATCGACGATCCGGACGGGAGAGATTGGGCCTTCTAGACGTCGGAATTCCCGTCCGCATTGCGGGAGGGGGAAACGTCGTTTTTGTAATCTGTCGTATCCTTTTTGGTTTCTTTGGGAGCCAGGGCGTCACATTGCCGCAGGTACCAGACCGCCTAGGTCGGCTGCAAGCCATTGATATGCCCCCTTTTTCTTAAGTTACTACTTTCGAATGAACTCCATGTTCTCTGGTAGCTTGAATTTCAAGTGACTGGCCTCTGTGGGCTTGTTCCTTATGAATAGGGTTCATCTTCTCAATAATAATAATAATAATAATAATAATAATAATAATAATAATAATAGACCTTCCTTTGGAGAAGCCTGAATGTATAAACTCATGGTATATATATGCATCGTTCCTTGGGGGTATTTTCCTGTAGAGAAGCCAAGGAGAGGAAACCAGATGTCCATATCTAACCCAGGACCACATGAAGCAAGAAGAGATAGGTGGAAAAGAAAACTGTGACCTAACACATCAGGAAGCGTTGGGAAACCAGAAGAAGGAATTGATTTGATAAATTTGGAAGCACAGAGGATTAAAGAGTTTCTGAAGGCTTAATTGCATTCCTTAAGAAAAATGATAAATGAGTGTTTATGATTAACTTACAGTAAAACTGAATAAATACCGAAAAGTTTGGTAAATGTGAAAAAGCCTAACCTAACCATAGCAATGCTAAATTAAATGCAATTTTAGCAAATATACCACATCAAAAATTATCGTAATATCTACGGTGCTGAACCCTAATTAAGCATAAACGCCAACTTGTCCCAGCTACCGTTGAGACGGAGATCAAGCACTTCAAAAATGCTATGCTTGAGTTTGAATGCTACACGAAAAGGCCTTGCACCTCAGGAGACACTTTTGTCTGGCTGGGAAATTAGAACAGTCTGCAATTGAAAAAAGTAAAGATTAAATAATCTGACTAAAGCTTAAACTGTTATGATAACTGATTCTCATATCATTTCAAGTGGCACTTCAGCTTCAAGTACACCCGAGAAGGTCCTTGTACCCGTTTCGTAAACGTGGTCATCGCCTTTAAGCTTTTATTTACCTGAATGGACAAACAAGTGTAGCTTTCGTGTTTTGTATATATAATTATTTATGCTGTACATGAGTAGATCTTTCAAGGATGAGTCTGACCTTTTGCCAATTCAGTCTGGCTCAGTGCAAGAATTATTACTATTATTATTCAGAACATGAGCCCTGTTCACATGGAAAAGTTAAGTATACGTTAGTTTAACCAGACCACTGAGCTGATTAACAGCTCTACTAGGGCTGGCCCGAAGGATTAGACTTATTTTAGGTGGCTAAGAACCAATTGGTTACCTAGCAACGGGACCTACAGCTTATTGTGGAATCCGAACCACTTTTATACCGAGAAATGAATTTCTATCACCAATAATGAATTCCTCTAATTCTTCATTGGCCGGTCGGCCACTCGAACTCCGGCCTAGCAGAGTGCCACCGAGAACTCTACCGACTCGTCCAACGAGGAACTTGTTCAGATGGAACAAGTCCACAGGGGCCATTGACTTGAAATTCAAGCTTCTAAAGAACGGGTTGTTCATGTGACAAGAAAAGAAAGGAAAGAACAAAAGAAGAGAAGAAGGCTGAGTCAGGCAGTATACGAAAATTTTAAAGATCAAATGAAGCTGATAGTCTACTGGAACACAAACATTCTTTTTGACGTTGATGCCAACTTTCCATTTCTTCAGTAATATTAATATCACAATCAATAGCAATTTATAGCAGTAGAATTCATAGTATATTGAATCACTAAGTCTATCGACTCTCGAGCCCTATTCGGACCCATTGCTTCTTTTCCCACTGCAACTATCAGTATTGTTGCGTCTGGGCTTCCAATTGGTTTTTGTGTTGAAGTGGATTAACGTTTAGGCTGTTCCAGAATCATTTTCAGATGACTGATGAATTATCGAAGTCGTGAATAGGCCACGTTGACCTCATATCTCATTTAGAGCCAAGAGTCCCAGAAATAAAAAAAAGGGGGAAACGATCCGACTTGGCAACACTGATTCTCTCTCTCTCTCTCTCTCTATCTAAGGACTTTCGCGATCAATAAATGACCTGATCAAGCAGTCTAACTTTCCCCAGCTTTCTTGTTTCCCTGGGGGTGGTTCAGTGTGAATCGTAATCTCCATGTTTCAGTTAAAACAAAAGAATGCTTGACAGCGTTACTTTCAATATCAAATAAAATGAAAAGACGGACGAAGGAACAAAATCGAGACTGGTCATTGCTCAGACTAAAAGTAGACACCCAACAGCGTTCGTGTTACTTTTGAATTTCCCGTGAATACCAGGCATAGCCGTTCGACAGGGAAAGTGCTATCTTTGGTGGCAGCCGGTATAAACCGGTTCGCCAGCCGAGGGACTGATATACATCCCCCTCTCCCGGTCCCCCAACCCCGTAATGTGTGCTCATGGTCCCCTTCTCTTGGGTACACGCCCCTATCTCTCTCTCTCTCTTGGTAATCGAAGTTCTTGTCGTAGGTTAGCACTTCTGTTGAGGGGATGAAGTTTCCCCTCAAAATGTTCAGACCAGGAAGATGATCCCCCTTTCGGTTCGTCTGGTCTTCGTCTCTAGTCTTTATGGTCTCGAATGCACTGTGCGAGCGATATTTCCCTTCATCGATTTTTGGTCTTGCACTACGCGGCCACGCACGGCACAGGAAGGGCGAACTACGTCATTTCAGTTTTCAACATAGAGGTTTTCCTATTACTTTCGTTAATAACGATTATCAAGTTTTCCTCTCCAGTTACGAAGACAAGACTACATGAATGATTAAATATATATACAGGCTTTGATCGGTGGAATTATCCAGACGGTTCTCCCGGAAGCAGAAACGTCGCAGTCCGAATAACGGACAAAATGAATAGCAGATTTATAACAATATGCCAGTGATGAAACAAATCGTATCGAGGGAAAGCAAGGACTTTATCATGGAACTCAGTAACTTAACTATATTCCTGTTATTTTGCTGCAGTTTACAGCGTTTTGAATTTTCATCTCAGGTGTCTCGATATGAATAGACCTTTTCCTTTAATACTTTATTGGTCAAGAGAAAACATGACATCATTGCTACATGCTTCATTTTACTGAATCATGGATGACGCAATGGGTAGAGAATTTCCACGGCATTATTTATTAATTGTTTTCTGTCTAGAACACCAGAATTCATTTGATTTAGCAAATGTACTATGATTTTCCTTTAAATTAAAATAAATGAAGTAATTGTCCCCACATGACGATATGTGCCTGTAAGGCCAGGAAAATGCGTCTTGAGCATTGTTATATCTTGGCTGGTGGCCACTTGCACCCAGGTGGGTTAGTTGCGTCTATTCAAAAAAAGTCCGTTAGAGGACTGGTGTTATTAAATTCCGAAGGTGTATGTTGGTCAGGAGACGGGTAAGTATCACAAAGCAGGAGGGAGAGAGAGAGAGAGAGAGAACCTAAAGACGTCAATAAATTCATCTTGTGCCAGGGAACATCGATTGCATTTAGGGTCTAATTGCCACACATGGTCTAGGATGGCGATCTCCTGTCCCGTTAAGCCACACCCCTTTTACTGGTACTCTAAGCCTTTAAATTTGACTCTTACGTGGTTGCTCTAATTTAAGGAACACCTATGTTCTCTTACTTTATTTTTTTTACAGTTATCATTTTCATTTAAGCAAGTTCACTCTTGTCGGCCTACATGCATACCAAGGACGTTTGGAGTGTACTAAATATTTTTTTTTTTTTTGCTAGATTTTACCTTTCAATTAAGTTTGTGAGTTCAAAAGATCCTATCATTACATTTAATATTTAAAAGAAACGTCCCTTTGGTAAACAATGTTCTAGTCTAACATTAACGTCCTTAATCTTTCAGGCTCAAACTATAAATCCCTCTGTGTACTGACACTAGGCTATCAATTTCGTTGTGAAAAACTGAAAACTGAAATATTTGATGAAAACAAAAAGGATGTCACTAAAGTTCATCTTATTCCTCCTCCTCCGGGCAAAAGCCCTTGCTGGTATCAGGCCAACTAAGTCTAACAGTACGCTGCTGATGGAGATTTTGTCATTACATGATAACTGCGGGATTACTAATTGGAAATATTAGATGAAAAGGAGAATACATTAATGAGACTTTATCACGATCTGCTTGAAAGTTTTCGAACTCACTTCCTGATTCGGTCTTGCTCTACTCCCTAATACATTCCACCTTTCTCGATTAGACTAAATGCTTTTTTTTGTTTTACTCTCCGTTTCTTTAACGTTTTGTTTTTTACGGTTGCTTTTGGACGAGACAAGGCCGTTGGGTTCTGTTGGCACTTGAGAAAAAAAATGCAGTTTTCTTTTTTTGGATTTTTGGCAGCTCACATTTCTCCCTAACAATAAGAGTAAAATATAAAAGGTATAAGCATAAAGTTATGAAGTCATGAGGGTGGTGTTCTAGTGAGGATATGTTCTCTGTTAAAGTTCATAGTTGGCAGACTCATACAGCTACTCTGTTGAAATAGCTCTAGCGTGTATTGGCACGGAGTCTACAGACAACTAGAATATTCTGTAATTCTCTCTCTCTCTCCCCTAGCTAGTGTTCATTGGACAATAATTATAAAAATGGCATATCAAATGACTGATGAAAAATTGTATCTTGTAAATATCCCGTCATATCCTGTTTCTACTATATATATAAATATATATATATATATATATATATATATATATATATATATTTATATATATATATATATATATATATATATATATGTATATATATATAGTATCTACAGTATATATACAATATATATACACACACACATATATATATATATATTATATTATATATATATATATATATATATATATATATATATATATATATATATATATATATATATATATATATATATACATACATACTATACATATACATACATAGTGCATGCATACATGCACCACACACACATTATACTGCATATTACATATATATATATATATATATATATGTATATTATATATATATATATATATATATATATATATATATAATACATATATATATATATACATATTCAAAATACTAAGTTTATGTTACAGTATTCATTGTTTGAAAACGAACCTTTCCCTTAATCATTACTTAGCTAACAATAAAAAACGACAGCTACAGTGTCGATCCTTTCGAATATCGACATCATCATCTTCATTCCGATTCGCGTTGTTCGAAACTTATCGTCTTCCTACACTTCCGCCTCTTTGCCCCAGTTGGCAGGCAGATTTGTGCGCTGTCATTGCTCTTTTTGTTGTTGTTCCGATGCACTTCGCTTCTTTGTTCAGCATGCGTGTATACATAAATTTAGTTGTTTTACATGCGGTGAAGTAAAGTGGCCTAGATGTCGTTCCTGAAGTAACCAGCCGAGTTTGTCATTCTCAGGTGTTTACTTTTAATTTATTTTTTTTCTTTTTGTTTAGTTATTTTTGAACATTGACAGATTTCGTACAGTTCTTTTTAAATGATCTTGCCTGGTAAATGAACTCGTCATTTATCCTTAGCTCTGAAATACACTGGGATTCACGCTTCTTTATAGCCTTTGGAAATGAATGTATTACCTGACGTTTTAAATTCTTGGCACAGGAAGCAGCCTCAATAAATTTAATCTGTTGGGTACGAGCGCGCCACACCTAACAATGAATTTATATAACGGTTTTCACAATATTCTTTATGGAGATTTGACAGTCAATGAGAAAGGTACTCTGTCTCCCTGTGCATTATTATTATTATTATTATTATTATTATTATTATTATTATTATTATTATTATTAAAGGTGTGCAGCCATTTACATGAAACAAAATTAAAAGGCCTTTAACCAGTGAACCAAACTTTAGTAAAACAGAATATCTTTAGGAGATGAGAATAAAACCATTCATGTTATGCTTCTGAGACCGGTTCAGCAATAACTAGTAAATGTACCAAGTATTTATGACCCTGGCGTCTTAGACCTAGTCCAGAGGCCTACGTCAGACCACTAATCCCTTTTACACCCTACCACACTTACGGGCTGCCACTGAGCACGGACTTTTGCTGGCATAGGGTCAGTGTCATCTAAACTAACCACATATTAATGGGCCTATACATTTTTACACGAACATACATATCAACTTTGTCTCATGTCGTTGTCTTTACCTTCGCAGACAAAATGTCGAAGGAAGACCTAGAATCGGGAAGCAACGGGGAAGCCTTGCCATTGAAGCCCACGGAATTCCACGGCGAGATGAAGGAGTCCCACACGACGTCGTTACTCCTCTCTCCTGACGGCTCCGAGAGGAGCAGACTCGAGGGAGAGGAAGCAGAAGGTATGGAAGGAGGACGTAAAGAGGCCTTCGAGTAGAATAGTTGTAGTGGAGAAACTAAACCACAGTTATGTGTGGGCACAAATGAAAAGGGGACTCGAACAGATTCCCGAAAGCGCTCTGTAGAGATTTATTTTTTAAATATCTGTGCTTATACAAAACTGTGGATTTGTTTCTCCATTTCAAGGCTCATGCTACCATGAGTATTTTTTAATGAAACAGCTGTAGTATTAGGTCGTGGACTGTTCATGAACCCCCTAGAGAGGTAGTGCCCTCAGTGTACCTTATGTGGTGCACTGTGGGCATTATCGTTTGCAGCCTTCCTTCGGCCCCTAGATGAATCCATTCCTAAGCCTTTTATTCTGCCTTCATTCCCTGCTCCCTCTCTTAAGACTGCTGTCCAAGCACTCCAACTCCCTCTTTTCACTGCTTAAGCGCTGAATGGCCGAAAGTGCCCACCCAGTGCTTCATTTTTAATGAAGATGAGAAAACCCAAGGTTTGGTTATAGACCCGATTGTAAACATCACAGGAATTAAATGGTATCCCTATAGAGGCCTTTGAGTAAATGGCCCTTAAGTGACTTATCATCCTCTGGAAGGACTTTCAATATGATGGTTAATTTCTTCAGTTCATTTTCCCTGCAGCTTTGCCGTGCTGGCAAGTACGGTATACCCTGGCGATCCTTTCCCTCATCGGCATCGCCTTGATGTACGGGATGCGCGTCATCCTCTCCATAGCAATCGTGGCCATGGTCGGGTCTAGAGGTCATCACCACGAAGCCGGGAACTCCACGGAAGGAGAGGAAGAAATCCTGCTGGATGCGTGTCCGGCTCCTGAGGAAACGAATGCTACCAAGACTGCCGTTGTGAGTGATCTAGAAGCCTTCTCTTTCTCTCTGTCTCTCTCAGATCTCTGTCCTTTTCAATAAAGGCTTGTCTTCTCTCTCTCTCTCTCTCTCTCTTAGATAGTTCTCTTGTTTTCCTTTTCAATATAGAATCGTCTTTTCCCTCTCTCTCTCTCTCTCTCTCTCTCTTAGATCTCTTTCCTTTTCAGTAAAGACTTGTCTTTTCTCTCTCTCTCTCTCTCTCTCTCTCTCTCTCTCTCCTCTCCCCTTTTCAATACAGACTCGTCTTCTCTTTACATAAGGCCTATTTCAGCCTTTAAATAAATCTTCTTTTGTCCTTTACTTAGACCGTGCTTTGTTTTTTTTTTTTTTCATCAGAAAATTCCTTGTTAAATGTAGGTTTTCCTTTTTTCCCTTTACAAAGGTTTCTCCCTCTTCATAACCTTGTTCCATATGAAGAGAAGTTTATCTTCTGAATAATAATAATAATAATAATAATAATAATAATAATAATAATAATAATAATAATAATAATAATAATAATAATAATAATATCTAAAAGACAGCTTTATAAGGTATTATCGTATTCTCATGCCACGGTATCTTATGGTAGGTTAAGTTACGTTGAGTTACCTTACCTAAGGTTAGGTTACATCAGAATTATTCAAAAGAAAAACAGAATTACCAGAAGACGCAATACGATTAGCAGATTCGAAAACTGTTAAAGTTAATGTTATTGAAAGAAGAAATAAGAAAATATGAATATTTCATCCCATTGATGCCCTTGGAACCCTTCTAGGTCATATCAGAATTAATAATAATAAAAAAAAAGGAAACGCAATACATTCAGCAAATTCGGACACCGTGAAAGTTGATGTTATTGAAAGAAGAGAAAAGGAAATATGAATATTTCACCCCATTAACGCCCTTGGAACCCTTATAGGTTACATCAGAATTAATAAAAAAAAAATTAGGAAACGCAATACATTCAGCAAACTCGGACACTGAAAGTTATGTTATTGAAAGAAGAGAAAATAAAATGTGAATAGTTCACCCTATTAATGCCCTTTGAACCCTTTTCCCCGCAGGAAGGCGAATTTGACTGGGACGAGACGACGCAGGGCGTGATCCTCGGATCCTTCTTCTGGGGCTACGCCTGCACCAACATCCTCGGAGGACGAGCGGCCGAATACTCCGGCGGGAAAAAGATCTTCGGTCTGGGCATCTTCCTGTCGGCGGCTTTGACAGTCATCACGCCCATCAGCGCGAGGACCTCCACCGAATTCATCATCGCCGTCAGGGTGCTCAGCGGCATCGTACAGGTGAGAAAGAGGAATTTCTCTCACTCTCTCTCTACCCGTCAGGGCGATCACTTTCTTTCTCTCTCTCCTCGAAATAGTCACAAAGCAATTGCAGCACAAACCTTCTCTGCAAGTTAAATTCACTTCCATAAGTTTCAATGCAAGTAAAATGAATTGACATGAAATCGCCATGGGAGTATTACTTTCCTAAACACATCTGAACAAAGAACATGATATTCCACCAACTTTCTAATTTTTCCGAAGACTATTTCTTTTCAGATTTTGTCGTTTATTTACTTAATATTTTTTTTTCCTTCTTCTTCACTCAGGGTGTTGTTTTCCCTGCAATCAATTCCATGTTAGCCACCTGGATCTCGCCATCTGAGAGGAGCCGTTACAGCACCATTGTTTACTCAGGTAAGAGTGTTCTTTTTTTTTTATTCCTGAGTTTTTTATTTCCTAAGATTTTTTTCATTCCTGTGAGTTTTTTTATTCATGAGTTTTTTTTTATTCCTGAGTTTTTTTTTTATTCCCGAGTTTTTTTTTTCTTGAATGTGGTATTTGCTCCGTTGTTTTCCGTATTTGTTTTTAATCTACGCATCTTCACCACCGACAAGTTAGATATTGTTTTATTATTTTCTTGACTTTGTTTGTTTGTTTCTCTGTTTGTTTCTTAGCAGGATGACGCAAAAAAGTCATTAGAGGATTTTCACGAAATGTCGCCAAGTTATCCAGTAGATGAGTTGTTTATGCAATTATGCTTTTACTCATAATTCGACTTTGTTATATATATATATATATATATATATATATATATATATATATATATATATATATATAAATATATATATATAAATATATATATATATATATATATATATATATATATATATATATATATATTTTTTTTTCTCAGTTCTACAGGAAGCTTCCTGAAAGCTCATTGAAGTTCTAGATGTTTTGTGTACTGTCTCAGCATCTTGAATCTAGACATTCTAAAAAGTAAATAAATACACTAAAAAATCTTTGTAATTCTTCCTAGTTAAAATTGTATGCTCTATTTCACTATTTCTTTGGAGACTCGAATTTCAAATCAACGGCCCCTGTGGGCTTGTTCCATATGAATAGGGTTCATCTTCCGAATAATAATAATAATAATAATAATAATAATAATAATAATAATAATAATAATAAACGAATCTATGGCGTATGTAGATTCTCCGCTCAGAATATGATTTTTTGTTTAGTGTTGACAACTTATATTAATGAATGCAATAATACTCGCAATGACATTAAAAACCTACTTTTAAACAAAGAAAATTAAAAGATCCGCTTGCTTATATGCATCATATAGGAAAACGAACGATTATAGCTTAATTTCTTTTTCGTCGCATACAAACATCGATAGAGGCGAAACCATTATGCAGTTACCTCAAAACATCAATTTAAATACCGAGGTGAAGAGGTGAACGCCGTTCATATTAAGTCAGGAAGAATGAAAACAAATAACTATATAAAACGCAGACGACTTTATGAAGTTCATTCTCCATCGCAGGATTTATTAAATTAGAAAAAAATGAAAACAAATATCATATAAAAACGCAGTCAGGACTTTATGGAATTCACCCTCCATTTCAGGATTTCCCCTGGGCACCGTGGTCTCGCTGCCCATCGGAGGGTACCTCTGCTCCTCCCCCATTTTCGGCGGGTGGCCCTCCGTCTTCTATCTCTTCGGCGGTCTCGGGCTGGTCTGGTCCGTGTTCTGGTTCGCGCTGGTCCACGACCGCCCTGAGCAGCACCCAAGGATCTCGCCCGGTGAGCTGGCCCTTCTCCAGGGCAATAAAGAGGACACCAAGAGGGCGGAGGTAAGGCTGGGAGAGAGAGAGAGAGAGAGAGAGAGAGAGAGAGAGGAAAAATACTTTTCTCTTCATCAACTTAATGTTTAGATCGAGGGAGATTGTACGACCGAGAGAGAGAGAGAGAGAGAGAGAGAAAGAGAGAGAGAGAGAGAGAGAGAGAGAGAGAGAGAGAGAGAGAGAGACGCAGGAGAAGAACAAATCTTACACTGACTTTGTGTTTTGATCTAGGAAGAATGTAAGAGAAGAGAGAGAGAGAGTACGCAGGAGAATAACAAATCTTTCATTAACTTTATTTTTAGATCTAGGAAGAGAGAGAGAACGCAGAAGAATAAAAGATCTGTCATGAATTTTATGTTCAGATCAATGAGAGAGAGAGAGAGAGAGAGAGAGAGTGTGCGCGAATTGGTGTATGTCATTAAGTTCTAATGAGAATGGTTATGAAATCAAGTTCCTGATTAGACAGAATTAGATCATATCAAGTCAAGCATCAAGGACTGTGTAGCATTGCAACACCGCTTTCCTTAATAAACGAGGAACTGCGTTCAATAAACACCAATTAGTCGTACGACCTTGACTTTAATAGTTTTTTTTCCTTCTGCAGGTTGTGGCCCTTCCCCTGAGGGAGATCTTCACTTCCCTCCCGTTCTGGGGCCTGATGCTCGGCGCCTTCGGGTACGACTACGGGTTCTTCACTCTCCTGACGGAGATCCCGACCTACCTGAAGAATATGCAGCACTTCGACATTAATCAGGTAAAATGACGCCCGGCGGCCCGAGAACCGAAATAACGAAAAGGAAATAATAATAATAATAATAATAATAATAATAATAATAATAATAATAATAATAATAATAAAGGACACATTTAATTTCCACTGGTAAGCATCGTTAATCACCATAGATATTATTATTATTGTTATTAATATTATTATCCTCAGATATTATGATGATGATGATGATTATTATTATTAGTTGTAGTAGTAGCATAAACGAATTTCATGTAAGTTCTTGTATTTCTGTTCTTACGGAGAATCGTACATTCGACATCTGTACTAAAAAAAAAAAAAAAAAAGAAACACCCTCTAAGATTAGATACAAATCTTAGGACTTCCAAATGCATCATAGAATCGGAGGTCATTTCCGAACAAAGAAGGTCATCTGTCCTAATCCCTCCTTGCAGAACGGCCTGCTCTCCGCTCTTCCATTCCTGGCCATGTGGCTGTGGGGATACGTGTGGGGAAGCCTCATGGATTACCTGACGAGGACAGGCAAACTCACCATCATCACCGTCAGGCGTCTCTCCATGTCTGTGGGTAAGGATTTCTAGGACGAACGAACGAACTCTCTAGCTTACTCATTCATTCACTTATTCCAGTGGGTCTCGGGCCCCATTGTAGATTATACAATAAGATTTAGGCCTAAGACCAAGCGTTGGGACCTATGAGGTCATTCAGCGCTGAAAGGAAAATTAAGAGTAAGAGGGTTTAAAGGTGTAACAGGAGGAAAACCTCGCAGTTGCACTATGAAACAATTATTAAAAGAGGATGAAAGTATGATGGAAGAGAGCATATGAATGGAGTACAGTAAAAGGAATGAAAAGGGTTGCTGCTAGGGGCCGAAGGCACGCTTCAAAGAACCTTAAGTAATGCACTGACAGCACTACTCCCCTACGGGGTCGGGACTCATTGTGAACCATTGCCAGTAGTCGTTTTGCTTCGTTGTTGAATTATATGGTGTGAGAATTTAGGGATTATTTTTGCTCTTAAACTTTCTCTGTCCGTATTTTCCCTCTTGTTTCATTCCCTGTTAATTTATGCTTGGTATTATTTGTTTATTTTTGATAATCAGTTCATGGCCTCACGCCAGAGAGCCTCAAGTCTCACTATGGCCAGGGGCCTCTCACCCCAAATTCCCGAAGGGGGGATAGTGCCGTCAGCGCACCTCATGCAGTGCACTGTAGGCATTACTAAAGGTCCTTTGCAGCGTGCCTTCGGCCCATAGCTACAACCCCTTTCGTTCCTTTTACTGTACCTCCTTTCATATTCTCTTTATTCCATCTTACTTTCCGTCCTCCCCTAACAAATGATTCATAGTGCGAGGTTTTCCCCCTGTTGCACCTTCCAAATCTTTTACTGTCAATTTCCGTTTCAGCGCTGGATGACCTCACAGGCCTTTGGCCTAAATTCTATATTCAGTTCACCTCAATCCAACTGCCTGTCACACGAACCCCCTTAAGTCACTCCTGTTTTGTGCCACTTAGTTCAGTCATCAGAAGACCTACAGGAAGTAGGTAGATTAGGCTACCCCTCCATTTTTCACTGGTATTAATTAATTCCTAAAATGACTTATCTGGTGTGGTAACTATACTTTTGCCCAGTTGATATCAGTAATCAGTAATACGTGATTCTAAGTTCCTCATTGGACGGGTTGGTATCGTTCTCGGCTAGCACTCTGCTGGGCCCGCGTTCGATTCTCCGACCGGCCAATGAAGAAATAGAGGAATTTATTTCTGGATAGAAATTCATTTCTCATTACAATGTGGTTCGGATTCCACAATAAGCTGTAGGTCCGTTGCTAGGCAGTAACCAATTGGTTCTTAGCCACGTAAATAAATCTAATCCTTCCGGGCTAGCCCCTAGGAGAGCTGTTCATTAGCTCAGTGGTCTGGTTGAACTAAGATATACTTAACATAATACGTGGTTCTGATTTTCAAATGTCATTACTTTATTTTCATATAATCTCACCTTCCTTTATCAAGTCATCTCGGTATTTTAAGCCACTCATAAAATGATGCGAGCCTTCTCTCATTAACCTCGGGTTTCGGGGACCCTTGTAGTTGTGACACCAGATAATTACTAATCGGTCAGTCTCCTTATCTCACTGATATATTGCTTGTCTTCATTTTTCTGTTGACGTTTCTCATACCGATATCATTCGTTTTCCTCCTCCCACTGGCGTCATAATATCATTTACCGCACCACTATTGACCTTATTCATTTTTCTTACACAGCTGACATTTTCCTTAACCCTAACTGGTGTTATTAATTTTTCTTACCCCGTTGACGTTGCTCATTTACCTGAACCTCATTGAAATTCTTCCTTTGCCTTACCTACTGGCATTAATCATTTTCCTTACATCATTGTCATTACTTATTTTTTTTTACTCCACGGGCGTTATTATTCCCGAAATTTCCCCGTAGCGGCATTCATTTTCCTTGAAAGATCGACATTATTCATTTTTCTTAACCTATTAGCATTATTCATTAAATGTCCCCGTAGCGTCATTCGTTTTCCTTGAAAGATCGACATTATTAATTTTCTTACCAATTTGGCACTCATAATTCCTTAACGCACTGGCTTATTAATTTTCTTTAAATTACCAATTTGGCATTCATATCCTTAACACACTGCCTTACTCATTTTCTTTAAATTACCAATTTGCCATTCATACCATACACTGCCTTACTCATTTTTCTTTTAAATTACCAATTTGGCACTCATACCCTAACACACTGCCTTACTCATTTCTTTAAATTACCAATTTGCCATTCATACCCTTACACACTGCCTTACTCATTTTCTTTAAATTACCAATTTGGCATTCATACTCTTACACACTGCCTTACTCATTTTCTTTAAATTACCAATTTGCCAGTCATACCCTTACACACTGCTTACTCATTTCTTTTAAATTACCAATTTGCCATTCATACCCATACACACTGCCTTACTCATTTTCTTTAAATTACCAATTTGCACTCATACCCTTACACACTGCCTTACTCATTTTCTTTAAATTACCAATTTGCCACTCATACCCTTACACACTGCCTTACTCATTTTCTTTAAATTACCAATTTGCCATTCATACCACACACACTGCCTTACTCATTTTCTTTAAATTACCAATTTGCCATTCAATAGTCATACCTTACACACTGCCTTACTCATTTTCTTTAAATTACCAATTTGCCATTCATACCCTTTACACACTGCCTTTACATTTTCTTTAAATTACCAATTTGCCATTCATACCCTTTACACACTGCCTTACTCATTTTCTTTAAATTACAATTTGCCATTCATACCCTTAACACACTGCCTTTACTCATTTTTCTTTAAATTACATTTTTCTTTAATTGGCATTCATACTCTTACACACTGCCTTACTCATTTTCTTTAAATTACCAATTTGCCATTCATACCCTTACACACTGCCTTACTCATTTTCTTTAAATTACCAATTTGCCATTCATACCCTTCCACACTGCCTTACTCATTTTCTTTAAATTACCAATTTGGCACTCATACTAATTTGCCATTCATACCCTTACACACTGCCTTACTCATTTTCTTTAAATTACCAATTTGCCATTCATACCCTTACACACTGCCTTACTCATTTTCTTTAAATTACCAATTTGCCATTCATACCCTTACACACTGCCTTACTCATTTTCTTTAAATTACCAATTTGCCATTCATACCCTTAACACACTGCCTTACTCATTTTCTTTAAATTACCAATTTGCCATTCATACCCTTACACACCGCCTTACTCATTTTCTTTAAATTACCAATTTGCCATTCATACCCTTACACACTGCCTTACTCATTTTCTTTAAATTACCAATTTGCCATTCATACCCTTAACACACTGCCTTACTCATTTTCTTTAAATTACCAATTTGGCACTCATACCCTTACACACTGCCTTACTCATTTTCTTAAAAGTATTAAATTCGTTTTCTCCTCCAATTTCCAGCCTTGCACGGTGCCATGTTAAGCCTGATCGTCATGTGCTTCGTGAACTGCAACTCCGGCCTGGCTGTTGCGGTTCTGTGCCTCGCCGTAGGCCTGAGCGGGAGTGCCAACTGCGGCTTCCTGTGCTCGCACCAGGACTTGGCACCCAACTTCGCCGGCACCCTCTTGGGTTTCACCAACACCTTCGGGTCCTTCGCTGGAGTCTTCGCCCCCATGATCACCGGAGCCCTGACGGAGGGGAATGTAAGTGCACAGATTTGGTTTCTCTCCAGATCCAGTTATCTTTTTTTTTTTTCTATTGTTTTCCTGTTATTTTTTCTTTCTATCAGTTTCTGTTATTTTTCTTGCTATGCTTTGTATAGATGTCCTCTTGATTCCAGTCGTTGGGTTAATATATCGAGGAACGGAACTGAATATAAATTAATATTGATGCATTAGACACGGTCTTATAATCTCTCTCTCTCTCTCTTAGTTTCTATTACTTTTCATGTTATACGGTGTATAGTTGTTCATATTTTATTTGCCTTTTATGCATAGATATACAGAAGGAAGGTCACTGAATATAAAGTAATATTGATAAATTATACACAGCATTGTAATCTCTCTCTCTCTCTCAGTTTCTATTACCTTTCTTGTTACAGTGTATAGTTGTTCATATTTTATTTGCCTTCTGTGTATAAATATACCGAGGGACGGTCACTGAATATAAAGTAATATTGATGCATTAAACATAATATTGTTATCTCTCACTCTCTCTCTCTCACACACACACATGCAGTTGTTCATATTTTATTTGTATTTTATGTATAAATATCCCGACTGATGGCCATTGAATAATACATTAAACACAATGTTGTTTTCTCTCTCTCTCACCAATCTGACCATTTTCTCTTATGTTCCTCCCAAACAGCAAACAGTCACCGCTTGGCGGTTCGTGTTCTTGATCACGGTCGGAATGTATCTGGTAACTGGCACGCTCTACATCTGCTTTATTTCCAATAGAACGCAATCTTGGAACGAACCAAAACCTAAACAGAATTGTAAGTAGAATTCGAGTTTTTTTTTTTTTTTTTGTACGTGTGCGAACTTTATTTACGTTTTAAAAAGTTCTATGTTGATGGAAAATACAGTATAGTGTTTTGTAACCTGTTTTTAAATACTTTATTAATTTTTTTACTTTATTAATTTTTTTTAATCTTTTTTGATTGAAAAATTTGGTCGTTTGTGAATTCCTTTGTTTAAAATACTTGCCTTTTGTGTGAACTTTACGCTTTTAAAAGTTTTCGGCTGATGGAAAGATGTAATTTTTTGTTTCCTGCTGTTAAGATTTTGATTCATTGTTTATCTTTCTTTGATTGAGAAATACGATAATTTGTGCATTCCTTTAAAATATCTTTTGTTAGATATTATTATTTTAAAAATCTTGTCATTTCCCATCAGGTGGGAAGTCCAACAACTGCAACGAGGCTAAAGTTAATTGACCTGACCTGGAGAGTGACCTCAGCCGTGACCCATCTCCTGAAGTGATGCGCCTTCTTATATAAAAATTTGGTGAACGTTTCACGAGACTTTCGGGCCTACAAAATTAGAGAGTTCACAGTTTTTTTCGTCCTTCTGACTTGTACCTTCGGAATACGACCTATTCCAGCCATACGTCCGTAAGAAGATGCTATAATTAGTCACCTTTTGCGATATTTTAACGTGGAAGGAGAAAGAGGAAATGAATAAAACTCACGCTTTCCTGTAGGCCTCAAGGACAACTCTCTAGAGGAAGAAGTAGTTATTGTGTATTCAGCAACTTACCTCCCATTTTGAAGGGAGACACTTATTCTCATATATCAGAAATGACATCACCCACATCATGAGGTACCTTAAGCCTCTCATCTCATCTCTCTCTTGCTATATAAATCCTGTGTCAGTAGTATCCCAGTACATATATGATAAATAGTTTATAGTCTACCTTTTGCTAAGTGGACTTACTGTCTGTTGATACTAGTGGCCTTACGTTAATTTTCAGCGTAGTATTCCTGCGAAATACACTTTTCATTAAGTACCTTTAAACTAAAGAATTTACTCCAATAGACGTTTCTCGTATGCTATTAAAATGTTCCCTAGCAGTAGACGTTTCTTAAATTCTGTCAGGTAGCTTACCACGCTAGGCAGATTTTCATAAATTCTCTCACTGTGTTCTATCAGCGTGCCCATATATTACGGACGCTTTCGAGAATGCAATCAATATGTTTCCCTGTAATGTAGATTTAAACTGTCAGTGTACCGCTGTACAACAGAGGTTTTTGTAAAATCAGCCAATTTGTGCCCATCATGTGAAGATTTGTTCACTTTGTATGGGTGCACCCCATACCATAGACGTTTCATTTATTTTTAACATTTTATTCAGATAAAGTGTAGATTTTAGACGTTTCATTTATTTTTAACATTTTATTCCGATAAAGTGTAGATTTTCTACCAGCGTAACCCTTTACCTTCGACATTTTCACAAATTCAATCATCGTATCCCCGCATTGACGTTTTCCCAAAAGTCTACTCATTTCACAGACGTTTTCCCACGGTAATTTCCAAGACAATCCTGCTCAGTGCATTACGTATAGGATAAAAAAAAAAAAATGGCCGTGACACAGGTGATGAACATCGCCTCACAACTCACCATTCTCATTCATCTTTCATTGTACATAGTGAAACCTCATCACGAAGTGTCATTGACTTTTACGTTGCAGTTATTGCAGCCTGAGATGCATAGTGCCACGAAGAAGAATATATATGCTGTGAACCATGTTGTAATTGGCAAGAGGCCGTCTAGCCTGTTTTGCAGCTGTCGGTAGCAGACAGGGCTCTCTGCAAATTGCAGTACCAGCCTGGTCTGGGCTTTCCGCAAAAGCCTGGGATCTTTGTAACTGAGAGAAGGAGCCTGGGCTTCCAAGCGATTTTTCTACATATGGGAACGGAACTTGATTTACAGAGTGGAGGTGAAATTTCCAACTGTCTGTTTTTCAAGTGGTATGGTGTGCGCGCGTGTGTGTATTGCTTACATGAGGTTGCTTGGATGTGTATGTTACGTTTTAATAAAAGGAACTTTCATTCTCAGAAAGATGATATATATATATATATATTGTATATTCAAAGAATAAATATTTTATTTAATGTACCGTCGTAGTTTTCTTCATCCAATTGGTCATTAGCCTAATTTGCTTACAATGAATAGACAAATTTATACATTCACAGCCTGCACAGAGTAAGTATTTATATATACGTATATATATATACGTATATATATATATATATATATATATATATATATACATACATATATAATATATATAATCAACTCCTGTTCATACTTGGTAACAATCACCTCAAAAATGGATTAAAAAAATGGCTTTTGCATAAGGCGGAAAACACGAAAACTTTACAGTTTATAAATACAAACAATAACAACAACGGTATAAAAACCGTAAAAAAAAAAAAAAAAAGAAATACAACATCACCCTCCGTCCCTTATACCGAAAACGAACGCGTTTCCGGCACAAAAAAAAAAAAAGCAACAGTAGAAACAACAGCAACAGGAGACCACTCAAAAAAAGAAACTGCAACAACGAAGCAGTCACATCATTTCCCTCGACTTTCGAGGCGTTTTCTTAGGAGCATATCCCCTCCCGACGATCCCGACGATCACGGCTCGTGGTGGTGGTGGTGGTGGTGGTGAGGGAGGGGGGAGGCGGGAGGGAGGGGCAATCAAGGACACCTCACCTGTTCGTAGCGCAGGTGAAATCCGCGGTTGTCGAAATCCCCATTTTCCGTCTCTTCGCCGTTCGCCACGACTCCCACTTGGAAGGATTTGCCTGGTTTCAAGAGGCGGCGGAAGAAAAGGTTGTTGGTCAGTTATTAAAAAAAACAAGTGAGGAAAGATACCGATCGGTTGTTAAAAAGAAAGAAAAGTCTTTGTTCAGTTAGACATAAAGGCGCTTTATGGGTGTGTATAAATGTGTATATTTAGACATATACAAATATACATATATATATATGTATATATACATATACATATATACAGTATATGTTTATATATACTCATACATATACAAATATACATATATATGTATGTATATATAAACATGCATATATATACACACATATATATATATGCATACATCCATAGAGAGAGAGAGAGATACGTTATATTCGTGTATATATATTATATTTTTCCTAAATAATATTTAGTCACGTAAAATGATAAAAGCTCAAACAAATAATGTATACACACACACACACACACACACACACACACACACACACATATATATATATATATATATATATATATATATATATATATATATATATATATATAGAAATCTACTCATATATCTATATCTACTGTTATCTATATATATACGCGTTTGTGTGTGTATGTGTATGAATTCACATATGCATGTTTCTATACGTAAAGCAGATGAAGAACTTACTTTGCACTTGATCAGGGAATCTAAAACCACAAATAACGTTTCCTGGTTCTGTCTGACTCCCCACGGTAGCGTTGGCACTAAGGAAAATCAAGTAATCGGTGTGAACGCAGTCACTGTTGATTGTACAATGCCTGAAAAATAAATGGAATTATTTTTAGATACAGTCTTTCTCTCTCTCTCTCTCTCTCTCTCTCTCTCTCTCTCTCTCTCTCTACTGATATATATATATATATATATATATATATATATACATATATATATATACACTATATATATAAGTTCTGAAATTTATATATCTACACACATGCTGAAAATACATATATGTATATATACATATACACTTCTGAGTCAGAAACTTATATATCCACACACATACATACATACGTTATATACATACACATATACATATATATATATATATATGTATATATATATATATATATATATATATATATATATATATCTACAGACACATCCCTTCATAAACGAAATCATATCTAAGACAAATTTGTGCATCACCGACACTGCAAACCAATATAACCACTGCAACCAATATAAAAACACCACTTAATTTGATCTACATTTTTTCCATAAACGCAAGTGAAAAACGAGTGACGAGAAATCATAAGAGCCTCGCTGAATAATACCGTCAGTAATAATAGGAGTTGTCCCCGTGATGCTGAAGGCGTGTGTACCGCCGTGGGCTGCTTGCCAGTTGATGGTACAGTACCCTGGTTCGCGATGAACGCAGATATTGTAGCTCATCTTCAGCTGCCGCGTTCCTGCGGGTGGAAGATTCGGTGAAGGTAGTTTGGTTGATAGAGCAGGCTTCAAGTTTAAGGTTAGAGAGAGAGAGAGAGAGAGAGAGAGAGAGAGAGAGAGAGAGAGGTACTAGTATAAAGGTATTTGGTTGATAGAGTATGCTTCAAGCATAAGGTAAAAAGAGACAGATTGAGGCCACTATTAAAATGTATTTCGATTGATAGGGTACGCCTCACACTTAAGACTAATATATATATATATATATATATATATATATATAATATATATATATATATATATATATATATATATATGTGTGTGTGTGTGTGTGTGTGTTATAGAGAGAGAGAGAGAGAGAGAGAGAGAGAGAGAGAGAGACAGTACTAATATAAAGGCGAACGAAGTTACATGGAGTAACATAGAAGAATGTAGGAATAGGAGAAAACTGTCAGACATATTGATGGTTTTTGAGAAAGACAGAGACAGATTTGATCACAAGTGAAAAGAGAGAATTATCTTGCCCGTAAAACCATAGTAAAAGCACAGAATTCAAGATCTGGACTACCCGTCTATCTGCCTATCTACCTATCCATCTAACTATCTTCTGTTCATTAACATTTATTCAATTTTGCATACCTGGTTTACCATTAGCAGTCGCCGAAGAAGGCAAAACTGGGTGGTAGTTGAAGCTTTTAATCTCTCCAGTAACTCCTCTTAGATTCTGCAGACACCCAGATGGAGCTGTGAGAGTATGACAGAGGTTTGGTTGATTGCATACATACAATTATCCATGCATGCATACATAAGTACACACATATATAATATATATTATATGTTTACATGTGTATATACATATATGTATATACAAACATATATATATATATATATATATATATATATATATACATATACATACATATAAAATTACGTACATGCATACACGTACAAAAATATGGTGATAAACATAAACAAAATGTTTAAATGTATAATCTCGTGAATACCATTGATCTCTTCATGCTTCGAATAATGGCAATGTGACCTTCATCACTTTACACAAAGCAGAAACAGCATTTCCTCGGACAAATCTATTCAGATTAAAACTAACGTTCCTTGGGGTAGTAAGATGTAGGAAATGTGACGCATGAATTTACCATCTAGAAAAAAAAGGCATTATTGTTAACTTGCTTCTCTTTATTTACCCAAGTTGGAAGAAGTGCAGTGTAACTGGTCAATCTTGATATTCCAGGAACTTTGGAGACCAGCTTTGACCGTCACCACGAATAATTTCACTGGCTTTGTGTAATCGTTGATTTGAAAACGTATACTGTAGTAAGATAAAAGAACAAAATATTGAGAAATAAAAAAATAAATATATATATATATATATATATATATATATATATATATATATATATATATATATATATATATATATATATATATATATATAAGAGGTAAACATTGTTTTCCGTGTTTTTTCGTATCTGTAAAGGAAGCCTATCTTTGTATCTGAAAGAGAGAAGGATGGTCACTTCCCTAAATTTAATAAAGTAATATCCCTTTGCCTCAAGTTATTGTTGGGCTTCAATATATATATATATACATACATACATACATATATATATATATATATATATATATATACATTATATATATTAGTATATATATATATATATATATAATAAAGGCAATGCTAATGAAGGAAAATGAAGCAACGGAGTGGTGCTAGGCCTTTCGATTTACAGTCCTTTTTACTTAGATCATTGACTTTATTTATATATACATCACGTTCCATATTTTCGTGATAGTTATATTACCACATTACATACACACACACACACACACACACATATATATATATATATATGTGTGTGTGTGTGTGTGTGTGTGTGTGTGTATAACTCAGTCTCATCACAACGCATCAACCTAAAGTCGAGCATCAAGTCAATAACAAAACAATAATTTTTGTCAGGAGCGAATGGAAAGCTGACCCAATGTCAGCACGGTCTTTAGCCAAAAAAAAAAAAAAAAAAAAAAATCCCACTCACAATGCTGCCCGCTGTTGGCGCCGCAGAGTATCTCATTTGTACCATCGCTGACCACATGCAGGTACTGGTCGACGCAATTCCCCGTAGCGTCCGGCTCCGCTAGGTTGAACTCCTTCAGGTACAGACGAAGCTGCCAAAGAGAACGAAGGTCGTGATGGTTTTCATATGGTGGGTATCGACAATTCATGTGACTTTCTACAAACGTTTGAACATAATTACAACCTTTCACATGTACAAATAAATTTGTAGGTGCAAGTTATATACACCCAAACACACACATACACATATAATATATATATACACATAAACGTTATGCTAAAAATGTCATTTGATATCCAAATCGCGCTACCTCGGGAATGTCACCGGAGGGGAATTATGAGTGATAAATGATTTGGTACCTAAGTGACTCGAACACCCGACAGTACCCACCAACGACTTCCAGTTGACGTTCCAGACCATTCACCAAATCATTAGCACTTACAATTCCCCTCCGGTGATATTCCCGAAATAGTGCAAACTTGATATTAAACGACATTTGTAGCTTAATGATTGCATATTAAATGTGACGGATGTGATAAAAATACAGTGTATATATATATATATATATATATGTATTAATTGTATGGGTTCTCCCCAAGAGTGTGTCAACGAACAGAGTATCTTGGAGCAGCCAATTACGATGAGGGTGACATACCAATTCACCCTAACTATTAACTACCACAATTGACCAACTACCAGGTGCATAAGGTCAACAGAGGCGTAATGCTTGAATTCTAGTGGTATATATATTCAAAGCGCTATGAATAGTGAGGCAATTTCTCGGTACAGCAAAAAGTGTGAGATAGGTTACAAGGAAATAGAAGAAATATCTAGTATGGCCATGTTGAGAGAACGGGGAGAAAAAGTGTCTCCAAAGCGTTTAAAATTAAGAATTATGAAGATGGAGAGGAAGACCAAGGAAGTGATATGTCAACTGAGCATCAGAAACAACGACCGTTATTTTTCAGAAAGCGAAGAGTTCTTGAATCATAGATGTGAATTTCGCACAATACATAAGGAGACTGACATAATGCCAATAAGGTATCGGCGTATGTTTGGGAATTGATCAAGAAGATGTGCGCCTGAAGTATGTCCTTTGTTCAACAGTCGTTGGTTGTACATATACGGTAGGGTGTTTCTCAGCCCGGTGTCAGTTTCCTCTCTCTCTCTTGCATTGTGCATGATCATTTTATTACAAGGTATACAGACAGTATAGAAATACCCTTTGATAAACTGTTAAAAAAAAACAAACGTGTTATAGGCTGTACGCATGTACAGCAGGGTGTTTCCTAGTGCATTATTGGTCTCTCTCTCTCTCTTTCTCTCATCGTGATGCAGTAGGCAGCAGGCATGGGAACGCGATTACCATGATCTCTCCAGGAACCATCCTTGGCAGGCGGGATGGTTATTATCTCCGGTCTTTTAAGTCATCGTACCCAGCCTTTCTGGAAGGTTCTAAGGAGTTGCTTAGACTGTAAAAGTGAGTGTAGAAGTGCCTGTCGTCTTTATCTACGTATGCGTATGGAAAAGTCTAGGTGATATAAATAGAAAATGTGTTCATATTTTCATAAGTCCTCCCACTTTACCGAGCAAGTATCTGGTTGTAATGTCCAGCTGTGCAGTAGAATAGAGATGTAAGCACAAAGAAATAGTTTGTCGCATTGCTACAGATAGAATCTATGCGACTGTTTAGTTTATAGGCATCAAGGTAAGAAATCATGAAAGTAGAGTCACAACTTAGGACATCAATTATAGATAATTACGAGTAAGATGTTACACATGTTACTGTCATTCAGGGTAACTGCAACTTCATTTTGAATTAAAGTGAATATAGAATTTAGGCCAAAGGCCAAGCACTGGGATGTATGAGGTCGTTCAGCGCTGAAACGAAAATTGACAGTAAAAGGTTTGAAAGGTGTTACATGAGGAAAACCTCAACTTTTAGGAGAGGGTGGAAAGTAAGATGGAAGAGAGAGAATATGAAAGGAGGTGCAGTAAAAGGAACGAAAGGGGTTGCAGCTAGGGGCAGAAGGCACGCTGCAAAGAACCTTGAGTAATGCCTACAGCATATGTTCTAAATTAAAAATTATGAAACTAATTTCGATAAAACCGAGAAAATGGCGGCTATTTGAAAGGTTGCTAAGAGGTTAAATAAGATTTATGTACAATGTTAATGTAAAAAAAAATGAAAACGTTCTAATTAACCAAATCTAGGCGTTTTTGTAAGTTCATGGTATCAGGCAAAACAAAAGTCATAGGGAACTTTACTGATTAGGAACCAATAATTTTATATGTGGATAGTGACAAGTTTGACAGCCGATACTTTATCGTTTTTTTAATTGCTTTTGCTATCTTATGAATTAAGGAAAAAGCATAAAATGTTCTTAAATACTGAAAGCATGTATCCTGAGAATTTGACATTATAGTGAATAGTCAAGTGAATAGTTATGATCTTGAATGAAATATTTTTCTCGTTTAACGATAAGAATTAAATAGAAAAAACACACTCAAAAATATGTGTAAAAAAGCAGGGGTGTAAAATAACCCCCTTCGATCTAATACAACAGAAATATTCTGTTTTTCTATTGAAAAAAACATTTAAGCAAACAGGGCTTTAAAAAGAGAGAAAACACAAAACAGACTGAGACGCCAATTCCGGATCTGGAGAAACGCTTACGTAATGAGTAACTAGTTTCATTTTGCGGTCAGAAGCAACTGCTTAGAACCTTCCAGAAAGGCTGGGTACGATGACTTAAAGACTGGAGATGACGTAACCATCCTGCCTGCCAGGGATGGTTCCAGGAGAGATCATGGTAATCATGTTCCTATGCCCTGCTGCATCATGGTGAGAGAGAGAGAGAGAGAGAGAGAGAGAGAGAGAGAGAGAGAGAGGACCAATAATGCACTAGGAAACACCCCATATACTGTACGTGTGTGCAGTCTATGACACGTTTGTTTTTTCACAGTTTATTATAGGGTATTTCTATACTGTAATATAACTTGTAATAAAATGATCATTGCATTGAGAGAGAGAGAGAGAGAGAGAGAGAGAGAGAACTGACACTGGTTAAGAAACACCCTACTGTATATGTACAACCAACAACAATAACATGAGAGAGAGGTCCATATCCTTGGCTGCAGAAGAGCATCTGTGACTTTGCAATATTTACCCATCACAAAAATGCATTTGACGTCATTTCTCGAGAGACGCAAAAGGATTTTTCTACCAAGTGTGCCTCATTTGGCTAGGTCGGCCCATTTAAGTCTTAAATAGGCAACAGTGATTAAGATGCACAGCATTTGGCAGGCCACAAGCGGTCTCCCTATCCCCCCTCTGTTTATTTTTTCTGGGCTTGGTTTCATCCCACCAGTCACAGAGCAGATACGGTGGGTGTGGAGGGATTGGCAAAGGTCTCAGCCAATCACGGAAGAGGACGCATGGGTGGGGTGGTGGATAATCTTGAGAATGACATTAAGTAAAGGCATCGTCCGATGTGATGTTGCCAGTTTGTCTTAAAAAATAGCAGAGGAAGAAGAATGGAAAACAACGATGATGTGACAGATTCCACGAAGCCAAAATGTTATTAGATAATTCAATGACTTTGCGTTATCACTTACGAGAATGAATTGCAAGGAGGAATCCGACAGTGTTTTGGTCCATTACGAGTCACTTTAATTCAGTACAAAAAGTCTGATCTTTAAAATAAACAGATATCAACCTGAATAACGGTTAAAATGATCGTCAAAGAGACCACAAACAAAGACCACTTTGTTTTCATTACCAGAAATCTAGTTCCTAAAACTAATCCTGATTACTTCTTCAATGTCTTGATTTTCAGAATTTCAAATTTTGGGTTTTTTTTATTTCTTTGATACATTTAATTAATATACATTTATACGTTAAGTAGCTTGTATTCGTGCTGATAAGCACGCAAAAGAGTGTAGAAGTTTTGTTTATCCTTTGTTCACTAGCCCCCCAAAAAAACATTAATAAGCGTCGTCTTATGCTTCTATTAAGACAACTGGTCCCACTGACACACACACATAAAATACTGTATATATATATATATATATATATATATATATATATATATATATATATATATATAACTGAATAATAAAATATGGTATATATGATGAATGTCAATAAAAATAAAAGACAAAATCCACGAAGAAAGAGAAACAATGGAGTACTGCAAAGGCCTTTCGACTTATAGTCCTTTCCTTAGCAGCACTTTGCAGTTCTCCATTATTTTTCTTTCCTTCGTGGATTTTGTCTTTATTTATACATATTTATGTATATATATACAAACATATATATACATGTATATGTATATATATACAATATATATATACATATATGTATGTATATATATATATATATATATATATATATATATATACAATATATATATATATTAGTATATATCACAAATATTAAACCTCGGGAACAACTTACCCAACGAAACATAACTGTTAAGTGCTTCGCCACCAGTGGGATTCGAACCGCCGCCTGCTTTAGAAACAACGATGTACAGTGACTCTAGACCACTGAGCTATCAAGGATCGGTGGTTAAAAGTCCCTAAACTTCACGTGTGCTGTTGATAGGTAGAGAAGGAATACGATATTAAAGCAAGCTAACACCATTTTCCAATCATGGGGGCAGAGAATATGTTCAAAGAGAGCGAAACTTCTCGAGCCTCTACTTCATTCGGGAAAGGCAAAAGTTTTAATCACTCTTTCAAACTTCTTCAAAACTTAAGTTTCTAGAAGACCACAAATCGTGGAGAATATTCTTAGGTAAGGCGTATCATCCCTTTAAATAGTTGTAGTAGTCGTTATTTCAATAGCAATAGTAGTGGTAGCAGTAGTAGCAGTTATTACTTGTATCTTGAATTTGATCATTATGATTATTTATTAATTTGTTCATTTATTTTTTCTTTTCTAATAACCGATCTCTTCTTTCTGTATTTCCTATTACCTCCTGTTCCTTCTTTCGAATGAACGCCATTTTATCTGGTAGCTTGAATTTCAAGTCACTGTTTCGTGGGCTTGTTCCACACGAATAGGGTTCATCTTCATCTTAATAATAATAATAATAATAATAATAATAATAATAATAATAATTAATAATAACCTATCGTTGTAGTTAGAAACTTGAATCAAATCCGGGTTAAAGATTACTGACGTTTCTACCTCTGCCTATGTATTAAGTTAGGAGATGCTGTTTTCAATCGTGTCTGTGGGCGTCATGTCAAAAAAAATAAATTTTTTTTAAAGAATTTGATGAAAACTTACACTAGGTGACCCTTCCGGTCGTTACATTTTGGTTAGTATCAATAAAATGTCGACAAATTGTTGTCCTGGCCATTTCGTCCCTTTTCAGTTATCTGTAAAAGGAAACTATTGCGCCAGCTTTGCCTGTCCGTCCGCACTTTATTCTGTCCGCCTTCAGATCTTGAAAATTACTAAGGCAATAGGGCTGCAAATTGGTATGTTGACCATCCACCCTCCAATCATCAAATATACCAAATTGCAGCCCTCTAGCCTCAGTAGTTTTTATTTTATTTAAGGTTAAAGTTAGCCATACTCGTGCGTCTGGCAACGATGTAGGATAGGCCACCACTGGGC
>NC_089742.1:36483012-36528012 GCF_040412425.1 Macrobrachium rosenbergii | reverse complement strand
TAGGGTTTAGTGATTTTTTTTGTGAATGCTAGTGTTTAGTGAATGTTTAGTGTGTAAGTATTCAGTGAATGTTTAGTTTGTAAATATTTTGTTAATATTTAATATGTAAGTATTCAGTGAATGTTTAGTGGATGTTTAGTGAGTATTTATGATTAAGTTTTTAATGAATGTTTAGTGTTTAGTGAATTTTCAGTGTGTAAGTATTCAGCAAATGTTTAGTGCCTGTTTAGGGGTTAGTGAATGTTTAGTACGTAAGTATACAGTAAATGTTTAGTGAGTGTTTAGGATTTAGTGAATAGTTGGCGGATGTTAGTGTTTAGTGAATGTTTAGTGTAAGTATTCCGTGAATGTTTAGTGAGTGTTTAGGGAATGTTTAGTGCGTAAATGCTTAGTTATTTAGAGTTTAGTGAGTGATTAGTGTGTAAGTATTCAGTGAAAGCTTAGTGAGTGTTTAGGGTTTATTGAATGTTAGTGTTAAGTGAATGTTTAGTGTGGAATATTCAGTGAATGTTTAGTGAGTGTTTAGGGTTTAGTGAATGTTAGTGCTTAGTTAATGTTTAGTACATAGGTGTTTAATGAGTTTTTAATGATTGATTAGTGAATGTTCAGTGACTGTTTAGTGGTTTAATGAGCATTTAGGGTTTAATGAGTATTTAGTGTTTAATGAATGCTTAGGGTTTAGTGAGTGTTTAGTTTATAGTGAGTGCTTAGTGTATAGTGAGTACTTAGTGAATGATTAGTGTGTAGCGAATGCTCAGTGAGTATTTAGTGAGTAGTGTATAATAAATGTTTAGGATTAAATGAGCGTATAGTGAGTGTTTAGGGTATAGTGAGTATTTAGTGAATGTTTAGTTTTTAGTGTTTTATGAATGTTTAGTGAGCTTTAGTGTATAGTGAGTGTTGAGTATTCAGTGAATGTTTAGTGTTATTGAGTGTGACTGCACAGTAAGTGTGAGTGTTTAGCGAGTGTGAGTGTATAGTAAGCGTTTAGTGAGTGCAAGTGTATAGTGAGTGTTGCTGTTTAAAGATTGCACATTACTGTTTAGTTAGCGTTTAGTGACTGTATGCACAGAAAGTCCTGTAATTTACAGGAACCATTTATGCTAGACATTGCTTAGATCCAAGAGCAGATGCTTAGGCCTTAACCAGAATGGTTGGAGTGCTTAGGTCAACCTGTTTTTGTGAGATAATTTTTTCCCCTGTGAAATTGGGTCAAGTAATAATAATAATAATAATAATAATAATAATAATAATAATAATAATAATAATAATAATAATAATAATAAATATTTGAGATTATACGGATTAGAATGCAAAATTCTGTACTTCAACTACAATAAACTTCAGAATAGAAATATTTCGAATATATTTTACCGCGATGGCTAATTTACCTATAAAAAATAACATATACTTATAACAATTAAACAAGAGAGAGAAAATAAAGCAAGTTGTTGCCGTAGTGCTGCGTCTCTACAGCATAGGACTATGGAGTTGGACCGAGACCTTAAATATGGCCGCCTGAGGTCACACGTTCGGCAGGAAGATCGCTACTCCATGTTACTGACGCTCTATGATTCATTCAGGTTTTGGAGAGGGAAACTTGTTTAAACTTTTAAGGAGTAATCAGGCGTTACACCCCTCTAGTTCTCAGCAAGTCTGAGGGATGAGGTTACTAGCCCTATGGTCTTCTTCCCCCTGACTGCACCTACAACAGTCAACTAACGACAGCGGGTTTTGAAGGCCATGCCCAAACCACCTCAATTCTGTTGGGAATCAAACCCTACTCCCGCTAGTTAAGCGAGCGTTCTAATCACTGGACCACGGTACACACTCATACACAGTTTTATATGTGTGTAATATATATATATATATATATATATATATATATATATATATATATATATATATATATATACATAGCCTATTACCCTCATGCAAGACTGTTATTAGTGTAAAACTAGACACGTTTACATAATGAATGTCTTATAGGCCTAGCTACCGCCACACATTTTTAACGGCAAACGAGAAATAGCATTACTGGTAAAGTCGGTATCTAAATTCAATTAACAAACCAAATTTTGTTTAACACGTTTATATACTTTGGTGTTTCCAAGAGCATGTTTAACGAATGTTTTGAAAACACGTTAAGCAAAATATGATATGTTCCCGTCATGCTCAGCGTTTTGTCCTAAAGTGACCGTTAACAGAAAAGGGAATCAGAATCATTTCTTCCTGCTCTAAGGCTTTGGAAAGAGGCTCAGAGAGAATTGTTAAGTAAAGACTACCTTAAGAAAGTAAGTTCGATTTATTTGAAATAGAATTGGGATAATGTTCGTTTCAGTCCGAACATCCCTATACTGATTTTCTATTATATCTTTTTCGAATCTTCACAAAAATGAAAAAACTATTCTATATACATTTGTTCTTGCAAAACTAATATTGATCACAATAAAAAAATAAAATATGTGTAAATAATTGAGGATTTTTCTAAGTTTCAACTTTGCGAAATGTACTTAAGGACATTTGAGCCCCCAGAGGCTAGTACTAAACACGGCGAAATACATTTGGACTCCCAGGGGCTAGTACTAAACACGGCGAAACAGTGTAGATGAATCACTGTTTCGCCGTGTTTAGTACTAGCCCTCATGTGGAATTGGAGTTCGGACCGGAAACGAACTTTTACCTAGTATTGTTCCTAAAAGGACAATACAATAGAAATAGCTGCCGAATCACTAGGTATAGGCCTAGCGTTTGCTTGAGACTAAGCATCTTTTCGTTGTTGTTACTACTCCTAAAAGTTATTTTTTCCCTTTGCATGATGATTCGATAACTTTCACTATAAAGAAGTTATTTTCATAGACTCGAAATCATGTTGTCGTAATCAAAATAAGGTTCAAACGATAAAGCATTTCACCAAATGAATCGTTTAAGGACATAGCTGCAGCCTAGGCTACCAAACTTCATTTTCTCATTGTTACAAGTCTATGAGCTATATCGTTTGGCGAAAACTTAAATTATATCAGGATTTGTTACACATGAAAATACCATGGATTTTTACTTTGGATCGAATAGTAAAAGTTTTTTTCCTATGGTCTGTTTATCTCGTCCTGAAATGCTATCACCAAGTGTGGCGTTCGGAATTCCGTTGAGAAACCATATTTGATGAAATGCAGTTTGTTAAACAACTCTAACTCTGCACTTGCATGTCTAAAATGGAAAAACTGATGGCATGGACAGAATCCTATAGGCCTACCTACTGCAAACAATTCTTAGAGGCTGGCAAAATATAGCTTGTGTCCCAATGCATCGCAGTTGCATGTTTAAATGGCGAGACTTGTTGACACACCCAGTAACCTATAGGCCTAGACCTACTTACAACGAATCATTTTTAATAACGAGCATGAACTTTTGTTATTCTGTATTACGTGGCATAAATAAGGTTAATGATGTTCTGATTTCAAAATCGAGATCGCCACTGCACTTACGCGCCACAATATGATGAAAAATGACCTTTTAACATAATGCGTAACAGCTGCTAAGCAGACATAAATGTCTAGCACTAAATTATGGGTAAATAAAGTTCAATAAGCTTTGCTTACCTGTGAAATGTTATTCCATTTTCCCCTGAAGAATTCCTGTACCCATTTCTGGAACTGTAAGGCGTAAAACGTACCAAGACTCATGTAATGAACGAAAAAAATAGCATGACACACTAAGCGTGGATTCACTTTCCGCGGTTCTCGGGAGGTTGAAGATACAAGCTGCGCCGCCCTGGTAGCAGAGCACCAAACTACGTAATATTAGGACCAGGTCTTTTTCGCACAGTAAATAGATAATATTTCCAGCTATATATAATTCTAATAACCAGCTATGTCATTCTAATAACCACAGCAATTATTGTCACTGTCGTCTACACATGATTGAAATTTTCAAAATTATATTTGAAAGTAGTCCCAACCCACCAGTGAGAGGGTGATGACGTACCCTGCCATAGCTCCTAGCGAGCACCTGTCGAAACACGTTGCTTGGGAGTGTTATTGTAGCAAGTGCAACAACGATATGAAGGAAAAATAAGAGAAAAGTTGTTGTGAGGACTGAGTATTGAAAAGAGGGAAAATGGGAAGCTACAGTGAATTTTCTTGGAGTTCGAATGGCAAAATAACGGCGTAACTCCTGTGCACGGCCTGAAGCAACCACTTGTTTTTAACGGCTGAATGGTCTTCTTATACTCCATCAATACAATACCGTTTATCCAAGCAGAGTCTGTTATATAATCCTAGACGCATACTTTTCCATCTACGGATCTGGCCGAAGATACTTGAAGGTAAGGAAAGCCTACTGTAGAAATATGACTTGTGAAGTAAGTAGAGGCACCTAATTCTAGGCCTAGTCATATTTGGGCAAAAAGGAATGCGGGATGTTTAGATTGATAATTCATATATACTGGACGATATGTTTGTTATGTAGTAGTAATGGTAATAATAATGATATCACTAAGTAAAAAATAATGGTGATATTCGACTGGCTGTAACGAAATGTGGTGCTGAAAGCCTGGTTACCCGAGTCTCCGAATGTTGTTGGATACCGTATAAATTCTTTTTTTTGTCATAATCATATATAATGCCGTATCACTTAATTATCATTATCATGTTGTTGCCAGTGATAACCTGCCTATAATAGCAATGCTTGTCTATAAAAGTAGAAATTATGTAATTAAAAAAAGTACTATAGGCCTATATTGCGCCGGGTGAGGGAAACTGCAGCCGTTTGACCCTTTAAACTTTCAGCGGGAGAATACGTAAGGACTCTGTTGATTTTATGAAAACCATATAAGAAATATTCATCGACATAAAGATACAAGGTTAACCACTGCGATAGATTTATTCAGAAAGCACAGAGATAGAAATATGAATGGTCGGACCGGAACCGTATGGCATGACCTATTATTACCCATCATGCACTTTTCCTACCAAGAGACTGGGAAAACCTTCCGCCGTTTATGCAGTAGGGGACATTTTTACGCATACAGGGATATGCCAATCATGAATGATAGCAGGAACTAATAAAAACTATCATACATTATCAGTTTTGCACGGATTTTTAAAATTTGAATAGTCAGTAGTTTCTACAGATACACCCACGTCTTTGTAAAACATATTTGTGGTATGCGTAGTAGTACAAGGCAACACAAGAGGTGCATAGTATGCATGTGTATAGGTTGTTTATATATGTATATGTGCCTATCTATACGTGTACATGTATTACATATTTGATATACTACTTAATAGCGATACTATTTAAATGCAGAGGCCAGTTTGAAACAATTTTTTTTTATATACATAACGGTCAGGCGGCAACTTTATATTTTGAAATGTAGAAGCCTGTGGGATGGACAACCGAACACCATTATCTAGCCAAGGCCAGGAGGAAGCTAAGAGAGAACAAGCTAAAAGACAAGCAAAAGCTAAGAAAATAGAAGGGAGTAAGGCTCACTTCTGATAAATGGAAAGGCGCAAGAGTCAGAGAAAGCTTGGGTTCTTAGGCCGATATCCAAAAACTGAGGAAACCCACGAGAGCGTACAGGAAGCAAGGAACGTAGGCCTATAGTCTAATCACCGTAAAAGCTGTCATTATAAGTTTTCACAAAAAGGAGAAACGCTGGTTGAAGATAATGAATTTTACTGATACTTTTTTTGACATTTTTACGCATTTGAATGACGCGTTCAGCCGCCTAATGAAAAAAGAATATGGCGTGAAAAAGAAAGACCCACAATGAAGGCAAAGAGGGACTTAGTTTAAAAACACTGAATATTTGATTCACAGTCCCTGAGTTTAAAAGCATGGTCAGGATAAGAGGCATAAATAAGGAACGATGTAAGGTACCGTTTATTGCCGAAATAGATATAATGTCAAGAATCAAAGTGTAGGCCTATAATGTCGTTATCTACATGAAATATGCTCCGATAATGGAGGGCTGCATAGCCTATATGGAAAAGGCATTTATTCTTGCTTAGGTGTATCCAGCAGAGTATATGGACATGCGTATTAATCTTTTGGTTCAGATATATAACTAGTAATAGGGAGAGGGGACAGAAAACCTTGTAGTCTCATTCAGCGTAGGCCTAAATGGAAAAAAACATATAGAAGGATCAAACCTCGTAGAGAGCATTGGATTAAAGAAGCAAAAACGGAAATAAAAATTTTTGCAATAGAGATAAAAATGAGTCGCCAAAGCAATCTATAAATGTGTAAGCTTATTTACCATTGGTAGTCGCCTGGCAGGTGTTATGAAATTGCCCGAAAGTTCTTGGGATTTGGAAAAGTAAGGGTAGTAACATTGAATAAACAAATTTCATTTGAATCTTCCTTCTTGAGAAAGGAAATAAAAGGAACCACGTTTAAAAAAATAATGAGCATATTTTAACACCAATAAATGTCACTTGTATTAAGTGGCATACCCAATCTGATTCTTCGCCAGTCTCACAGAGACAATGGCTTTAATTTCCCCCATGGTTTTATTGGTCATCAAAGTGTTAATGATATAATTTTCAGAAAGTGAAGTTCAGGCTTTCGTGCTGAATAACAGAAGCAGTTGTCCGAATTTGAGTATAAAGGACATTTTGCCCTATATGGAAAGGCAAGGCAAAAATTAAATAATATAATGTGGTTATATCTAGGTTCATGTGACAATATCTGTACAGGTAAAAGCTTAGAGAATTTCTTTGTCATTTTCCTCTACATCCACAATTGCAATAGAATTAAGCAAAATTATGCCACGGTAGAATGCAGAGTAAGGAGTCACGAATTTCGAACCCCCCCACCCCGCACCACCCTCAGCCAGGTTAGGACACAGCATCCAAGGTTGGTTTAGGCAAAGGTAAATCTGGTTAGGTCAATTTCCCCACTGAAATGCCAACTATAGAAATGCACACTAGGCCTACAATAGCCCTGACCCCTTACTCTGTATTCGCTCCTTATGCTAAATTCCTAATATATAAAGTGATATAAACAAAATTATTGCATAGGAACGAATGATCATAACTTCATTGCAGTGAGAAAATGACTGAAGCTTATATTTGCGATAGTATACCATAGATATAATTATAGAAAATGGGCTAAAGAAAACTGATACTATTACTACGGTAACTTAAGAATAATTTTTCCATTTGCATATCCACTATATTTAACTGAAATCCCGTCATTTTACTTAGAAATCATGCGTTACAGTTAGCTCATCTGGTATAATGTTAACAGACAAGTATAATGACCACGAAATTCCTTAATTACCGTTGAGAATCGAGTTACGGCGACAGATTTTTCTCCGAACCTCAAGAGTCGAGCAGGGAAACAACCAGTTTTATGATTCGCTGTTCATGGTTAGCGTTTTCAAACACCCTTTGAACGCGGTAGTCGACTTTAGTCGCTTTTCGTGTGTGGGAGGAAGTCAGGACGCATGTCACGATTTTTACCCGCCTGGATTTATTATTATTTTATTTATTGTTATCTATTTTGTGGGTAAATATGTATATATAATACATATATGTATGTATGTATATATATATATTTATGTTTTTTTTTTTAACGTGCATTTAGGTTTTCCCATTATTATATAGTAAGCACGACGCCTTCTTTTGAAGGACTTGGATTTATGGGTGGGTAGGCCTATATATATATATATATATATATATATATATATATATATATATATATATATATATATATATATATATATATATGTATATATATATGTATATATATATATATATATATATATATATATATAATATCATGTAATTGTTTAATTAATGCACAGTTAATTAATATATCCATTTAATTCGATCAAATATGAAAATATCAGTCAATTTGACAATGATATGAGCCCACAAATGCACTCATAATAAAGTCGATATGAGAGACACAGAATCGCTTAGAATACGGTGCTGAAGCGTCAGAGATTTTACAAAAACGAAATAAGCAGAACAAAATCCAAACAACAGGCGACGACTTCTCGATATGGCACGCTGGGTAAACTGCTCGTTACTGAAATAAATAAATTAACTGTCTTCCTTAACCTGATACATTTCCAAGAGTAAAACAAAACATTAATGAAGAAACATGGTCGTGCTAAATACACTTCATGTGGTGCACTGTAGGCATTACTTAAGGGTCTCTGAAGCGTCCCTTCATTCCTTTGACTGTACCTCCGTTCATATTCTCTTTCTTCCATCTTGCTTTCCGCCATCTCCTGACAGAAGCGAGGTCTTCCTTCTCTTATACCTTTCGAACCTTTTTACTGTCGATTTCTCTTTCAGAGCTGAATGACCTCGTAGGTTCCAGCGCTTGGCCTTTGGCCTAAAATCTGTATTCTGTTTATCATGCGAACGTTCGCAAAGACAGGCTAAAGACGAAGAATCGTAAAGCGAACGAGAAAACGATAGAATGGAATGGATTACAAAATTTAGGCCAAAGGCCAAGTCATGCGACCTATTAGGTCATTCGGTACTGAAAGGAAAATGGAGAGCAATAATGTTTTATAAAGGTGTTAACAGGAGAACAACCTCGCAGTTGCACTATGAAACAGTTGTTAGAAAATAGTGACAAGTAAGATGGAAGAAAGAGAATATGAATGGAGGTAAAGTAAAAGGAGTGAAAGGAGTTGCAGCTGTAGGGGCCGTTTAAGGGACGCTGCTAAGAGCCTCAAGTAATACTTACGGTAACACCGCGTGAGGTGCACACTGACCCCCCACGGAAATGCGACAAAGAAGGCTAAGCCTCACCTGACAAACACCTGCAGAAGGTATGACTTTCATAAGGCAGGATCCTTGCTGGTTGGCTTGAGAACTCGAGCTGGTGAAGTAGGATACTCTTGCTTCGGATTCTTCCCCACAGGATTTCTCGACTGGCAGAAATGAAATAGGTGTTACAGGTGTCACTACTATTAATCCAAGTTAAGTATATCTTAGTTTTACCAGACCACTGAGCTGTTTAACAGCTCTTTTAGGGCTGGCCCGAAGGATTAGGCTTATTTTACGTGGCTAAGAACCAATTGGTTACTTAGCAAATGGGACCTACAGCTTATTGTGGATTCCGAACCACATTATAGCGAGAAATGAATTTCTGTCACCAGAAATAAATTCCTCTCATTCTTCATTAGCTGGCCGGAGACTCGAACTCGGGCCTTGCGAGTGCTAGCCCACAACTCTACCGACTCGTCTAACGAGGAACTACTACTACTACTACTAAACTCAGTTTTTTTTACCGAGGCACATTTGCACCGATTGGCAGGGGTGCCCTTTTAGCTCGGAAAAGTTTCCTACTAGCTGATTGGTTGCAAATAGTTTGTCCTAATAGCATCATTGTTTTCAAATAATTACCAAGTAATGTGTATCGAAACTTATTTACTAACCTAAATTTCTCCTCAGATATATGTTTTGTCAATAAATAATGTTAACGAATAAAGAGATTATAAAGGATTGTGATGGTAAGTCTAAATTTAATAACAACACCCACCGAAGTCAACGACAGGAGCTTGCTGGATGCACGCTGCATAATTTTTTTTACTTTTCACATATTTTAACACCAATTGGATAAACTACACTAAGCATAAGAAAACATGTTATTATAAACTTTCTTTGAATACCAGAATCTACTAAAAACATGGAATTAATAAAACTCGCTATTAGTGAAAACTTCCAGGAGGTAAAAGGGCAGCCTGTGGCATTAGATAAAATTTAGATAAAATTACCTAGATAAGTTGGCCTAGTTATTCATATGGTATCCACATGCCAGCAAATGTTGATGGGCAAGAAAGCTTTCAGATACATATCATCTTTTATAGGCTTTTGTGCTGAAGCCTTTTGTTATATCATTATGATAAATATGATGATAAATATGAAGACGCTATTTTTTTTTACAATGATAATGTACTTCCCTTTATTTCTTGCACAGATTTCAAACTAGGCTAGCCTATGTCTATGTGCCTTACACCATTTTTTGACAATTGCAATAAAATTTGCTTAACTCTTTAAGGTAAGAATAACAGTAAACAGTAGCTGATGCTTGATATAAGTTAAGCTAGGTGTATGTAGGCCTATGATGTAAGTCCGTATAGAAAGGATTTGTTAATTTTGTCGTAAAGGTATAGATTCTATTAATAGCACTATTTTCGGTTTGGGATACTGTAGTGTTCCATAAATTGCATAAAATTTATAATTAAACGAATTCATAATTTCACCCGAGTTACAAAAGCGATACCCCTCCCCTCCCTTCCATCCCCGCCTCGGTATTTTGACAGTAGACGCATATAGCCAGCCAATCCTTAAAATGCATATGTGTATAGTACATTTTCTACTCAGTCACATAGTCTTTTTACTTCTCAAAATATCCGCAGAAACTCGTGTTAACCTTATATGTGTCCTGAACAGAACGCAGAAATAAGAAAAAAGTTTTCTTATCTCGCATTGTCTGCTGTAACTTACACGAAAGAGTAAGTCGTTAATTTCTGCGAAATATATTTTTATTAGCGTGCTCCTACAAAAAGAAGCACAGAAACTTTTTAATTGCAGATATAGCCATTAAAGTAATCTCAATAACGTAACACTGATTTCAACATTTACATAAATCAGGAAAAGCTGCAATGACAAATCAGGAAAATGCTGCAATGACAATCACCTGTGATAGTTTTTCCCGCCAGGCCGCCGTAGGCAGGTTGTTCCTTTACCTCCCTGGAAGTTTCCACTAACAGCGAGTTTTATTAATTCCATGTTTTAAGTAGACTCTAGTATTCAAAGAAAGTTTATAATAACATGGTTTTCTTATGCTTAGTGTAATTTATCCCAGTTGGTGTTAAAATATGTGAAAAGTAAAATTATGCAGCGTACATCCGAAAACAAGCTCCTGTCGTTGACGAAGAGCGGTTGTTGTTGTTATTAAATTTAGACTTACCATCACAATACTTTATTATCTCTTTATTCGTTAACATTATTTATTGACAAAACACATATCTGAGGGAGAAATTTAGTTAGTAAATAAGTTTCGATTCACATTACTTGTAATTATTTGAAAACAATGATGCTATTCGGACAAAATATTTGCAACCAATCAGCTAGCAGGAAACTTTTCCCGAGCTAAAAGGACACCCCTGCCAGTCGGTGCAAATGTGCCTCGGTAAAATAACCGAGTTTAGTAATACTGCTACCGATAAGCCTAGTGTAATCAGAAAACACGAAACATTTAACACATTTTGGTTTCTACCAACATGGTTACTAGGGTCCATAGGACACGAAGTTCTTTGCCGAAATAAATAAGTACATGAAGGACGTCTAATTGAATTTGTTCCTCTCATTACTGCAGATGTTTAAATCAGCAATAATACGTAAAGGGAAAAAAGTCATGCACAGCTAAATGATTAGTGAGATGTATTATTATTATTATTATTATTATTATTATTTATTATTATTATTATTATTATTATTATTATTATTCAGAAGATGAAACCCTATTCATATGGAACAAGCCCACAGGGCCATTGACCTAAAAATCAAGCTTTCAAAGACTATTAAGGTGTTATTTGACAGAAGCTAATAGAAATACAGAAAGAAGCGATCACTTTTGAAAAGAAAAATAAATTAACAAACTAATAAATAGATAATCGAATTCTTGTATTTTAATAATTACTTACATTTTTATCTATTTTTTTATTAATTTGTCATTTTATTTTTTTTTTCTAATAGCTGATCTCTTCTTTCTGTATTTCCTATTACCTCCCAATACTGCTTTCAAATGAACACCATATTCTTTGGAAGCTTGAATATCAAGTCACTGGCCCCCGTTGGCTTGTTCCATATGAATGGGGTTTATCTTCTGAATAATAATAAATATTATTACTCACCGTATATATCAATCATTTTAGCCGTGTATGACTTTTTTTATTTACTCATTATTGCTGATTATTAATATAGCCTGAGATTCATTATTGCTGATTATAAATATAGCCCGAGTAACGGCTTCAAGCAGACGTCCTTTACGTATTTATACATTTTGCAAAGAACTTTTCGTATGGCTTTGTTCCGTATGAATAGGGATTTATGTTCAGAATAATAACAATAATGAAACGATAATACTACTGAACAAAATTACGAAAATGTAATAACTTGATCACTCACAAATGCAGCATTCTCCAAGATCCCACATACACTTTCCATCAACTCTTCCTCCGACGGAGGGCATCCCGTCCACGGAAGGCATCCTTTCGTATTCCCCTCTGTAGCACGCCTCTGGTACGATGGTCACGAGGACTGCAACGGAAGATTATTTTGTGAGGCGAGATGAGGATTACCTAAAGGCAGGATTAGTAGAGTACAGTGTTAGCCTGCCCCGGGGATACTGCGCATCTTTGTGGCGCAGGCTGGATACTTGGCCGCTTACCATAGAAGAAAGCCGGGAAAACAAGGAAATGAATGGTCATATGGAAAATGTTTGACTTCACACATTCTCACCACTTTCACGATCGTGGATGAGAGAGGTCCCCGTTAATCTTCAGGTGCAGCTGAGCTAAAGGATCCGAATAATACTCCATGTCTTTTCATTGCCATCTGGCTCATGGGGGCGGTCGGGTCGAGATTAAAAGGACTGACCAGTTGAAGAGCACCTTAATATAGACCGAGAGAGCAGCTTCCTTGTTCTTCGCTCTGGTAAGGTCAAATGTTGACTGATGACTTTTTCTCAATCTTAGCCTCGAACAAAAGCAGCCAGACGATGACATGCGCGAGATTGCTCTTATTTTGGTCCGAGGCGGACTAACCCTGTACTCTGTTAATCCTGACTTCAAAATTCTTTGAGGCGTTCCGTCAGCCCTTAGCGAACCGTTTCAATCCTTTTACTGTACCTCCGTTCTTATTCTCTTTCTTCTATCTACCAGTAAGGTGCTGGTGCCGTCAGTGCACCTCACGCAGGTTCTTTGCAGCGTTCCTTAATTCGGCCCCTAGCTGCGACCTCTTTCATTCATTTTACTGTACCGCCGTTCATATTCTCTTCCATCTCCCAGTAGGGGTGGTGTCGTCACTGCACCTCATGCGGTGCACTGTAGGCATTACTTAAGATATTTCCAGCGTTCCTTCGGCCCCTAGCAGCGACCCCTTTCATTCGTTTTACTGTACCACCGTTCGTATTCTCTTCATCCACCTTACTTTCTCAACCCTCTCTAACACCATAGTGCAACTGCGAAAATTTCCTTCCGTTACACTTTTATGACCTTCCTACCCTCAATTGCCCTTTCAACTCTGAATGACCTCATATATCCCAGCGCTTGGCCTTTGGCTTAAATTTCATATTCCATTCCATTCCATTATTACCTCATAGAGGCCCTCACATTCCTTATAAATATATGATGGAGTATATATTTTAACGGAATTCAGATCACGATAGCCTGTCATTTATCTCTTTCTCTCTATAACCGAGTTGCGAATCGCAAAAGTTAACTAACAGCCAAGGTACCTAATTCACAGCTTTCGTTAACAGAAACATGCCGGCTCTGGGTCGAATGTGGCCTCTGGCGAAACTTAATTGGTAACAATGCGTCAAAAGGGCTCCGCAGAACAGAGAGAAAAAGACACAAACAGAGAGAGAGAGAGAGGAAGAGAAAGAGCGGGTAAGGCACAAAGATGTGATGACTCATCATCACGGAACTGGACAAATGAAATGTTTGGACAGAAAACTCAGATATGAGAGATTTTTCTTTTAGCATTTTGATCATATTTCTTACAAATAAGACACAACTGAGTTACTTAACTAGTTCCTTAACTTAATGACGAGGAAATGCCAGTGTAGAAATAAAGGAGGAACAAGAAAAAAATACAAAAGAACAAGTAAGTCAAACAGAAGAGATAGACGCACTTGCTTCGTATACATTTCCTGAACCATATAAATTCCCTTTAATATTTCAGTGTCTTAATAAATGATCAGGTTGTCATAAGTATACAGTTATTTTTGAAAAAACCCAATCGGCTGGAAAACTGAATCAGATCATTCCTGATTTGTCATTATTATTATTATTATTATTATTATTATTATTATTATTATTATTATTATTATTATAATTATTATTATTATTATTATTATTTCGTGGAACAGTTTGGCATAAATGTACCCCTGGCTTCATTTGCCTTTTGAGTATGGTAGAAAACTCTACAGAAAAGTCAAGGTAAATAAATGAACTTTGGACAGCTTCTCTATGATTTACTTTCTGCTACAAAGAACTCATTCGAGAGACTGAGAAACTACAATACAAACTAAACGTCATCCAGATGGCCATATATACTGCTCAGTGAAGTTTGCTTAAGAATGAGTCTCTTTCCGAGATACTCGTATTATTATTATTATTATTATTATTATTATTATTATTATTATTATTATTATTATTATTATTATTATTATTATTTTTTTTTATTTTTTTTTCAGGGTTACTGATTTCTGCCAGTAACTCACCGGTGTTTGTCATTTCGAGAGAGGACAGCAATTGCAAATCAGTTACCATTGGCATTACTCCTGTAACCGATAGAACGTATTCATCAGAGATAAAATTACACCTGATTTGCTTCCACTTTCCTCTCCGGAAATGACAGACATCGGTGAGTATACTGGCAGAATGCAGTAACCCTGAAAAATCAGTTATTAGAAAGATAGAGAAGGCTCTCATATAAATTGAATGCAGCTGATGCAGCAATAACATTCAACATTACATGTTTGAAAGAAGATCTACTACCTATTATTATTATTATTAAAAAATACTCATAGTAGCATGAGTCTTAAAATGGAGAAGAAATCCCAGTTATGTATATGTACATATGTTTAAAGATAAATCGTATAGATAGCTTTCAGGAACTTGTTCAGTTTCCCTTTTCAATCTGGAACAAGTTCCCGAAAGCTATCTATACTGATTTATCTTTAAATATATGTACATATGCATAACTGGGGATTTGCTTCTCCATTATTATTATTATTATTATTATTATTATTATTATTATTATTATTATTATTATTATTATTATTATTATTATCATCTTTTCTTTGTTGACAAACATAGGCCTGATAACAACCACTCCCGTAGGGGGTTAGTGCCTTCAGTGCACCTCACGCGGTGCACTGTAGGCATTACTTAAGGTTCTTTGCAGCTTCCTTTCGGCCCCTAGCTGCAACCCCTTTCATTCCTTTTACTGTGCCTCCATTCCTATTCTCTTTATTCCATCTTGCTATCCACCCTCTCCTAACAATTGTTTCATAGTGCAACAGCGAGGTTTTCCTCCTGTTATCTCTTTCTAACCTTTCTACTCTCAATTTCCTTTTCAGCGCTGAATGACCTCATAGGTCCCAGCGCTAGGCCTTTGGCCTGAATTCTGTATTCCATTTCATTCCAGTAACAACCACTGCTCATCCAATACTCACGTCTGCCATCCCGTTGAATTTGAGAAGGCGTCAGAACTCGTTCCGATGACGGCAGCGGCAGGATCAAGTCCGCCGTCAGTGTCAGGAACAGCAAACGCCACATATCTGTCAAGGGGAGAGAATATAATTGACTTATGTTTTCATCTATTTATTTATTCATCTGTTAATTTTTTTCTCTTCTTACAACTGATCTCTTCTTTCTGTATTTCCTACTACCATCTGTTTCTTCTTTCAAATGAACAGTCTTTGGAGGGTTGAATTTCAGTGTTCCCTTTGGGTTTGTTCCATATGAATAGGGTTCATTTTGTCAATAATAATAATAATATAATAATAATAATAATAATAATATTATTATTATTATTATTATTATTATTATTATTATTATTATTATTATTATTATTATTATTATTATTAATAAGTTACTCCGTCAATCTTGTATGTATTGGCTCTGTCGATATAATTATTGTCTTGTCACGTAGCATAACGTCAGGTATGCAACAGCATGTCGCTCTTTGTCTGTTAGGTATGGTTTAACGGGCAACAGAACATACATCATTGTATGCACGCGCGTGCTTGCTTGATGTATGCATTAAGATTAGACAGTTGGAAAACTAACTTGTAGCCCTTGAGTTTTAATTTCTTTTTAATACTTCATGGAAACCTTCAGTTCTGACTGGTAACCGATTTCTTCTCTTGATCATTACTGAAATTATTGGTAATATTATGAATTTTTGGCTTCATTCTCATCAAGAGACGTTTACGTTGGAACTAAGTAAGTTATTGTTGATATGGATTATTTTTTTATGCGTCAGAACAACTGAAACGACTGATAAAACAGATTGTTTTCATAACCATCGAATGACTGATAACAGAGGTTTCATGATCGGAGTCTCTAACGCCACGAGAAATACCTGGGATGAGGTCCAGTTTAAGACAAATTCAGCAACATTCAGGAAGGTTAGTTGTATAATGCGTACAAGTCACCGAGAGTACTTAAAAGACGTAAGAAGATGTTGCCAAATATTTCCCCACAAATGAGTTCATAAACTGAAGCCAGTTCCAAAATCGTATATAGCAAGAAAAGGCTGAGTGTATTGTTAAACAACCTTTCAATAAAAAAAAAGTGACAGTTCATTATACTTTACATATAATAGACACCACAGGCGTTCATTGCGAGCGACACTGGGCGTCGCAATGAGACTCGACTGACACTAGACTGGAGTAGCTTATTTTGTCTAGGAAACAGCAATCAACATAATGGTTAGCACTCACGAGAGGAATTCCACCATGACTCTAGTTCTGGCAACATTGCATTGCCTGGTCATGAAAAAACTGCACCTGTCTTCAGCTTAGGGGTGGCCGTGATGGGAAGAGAAGGTGACACGAAATGTATTTCTCCTACGCTATGTTGACAACTCGCTGTTTTGTGACGTCAGCGCATGTTCTTACACAGCCGGTCTTCCAGCCAATGAAGCTTAGCAACCTTGGCATGGTCAGTACTGGACAGGTGACCAACGGATTAATTTGCCGCCTGTGCCATTTTGTTGTGAAGCTGGGATATGACACAAAAGAACCAATAGGTCAGCCTTAACATACGAGGGTCGTATTACTAAGAGTGGGGTATATATGTGGAGAATATTATTATTATTAGTATTATTATTATTATTTTTATTATTATTATTATTATTATTATTATTATTATTATTATTATTGATTTGATTTATTTTTATCTTTTCTTTGTTGACAAACATAGGCCTGATAATGATCTCGGGAGTATGAATGATTACAATGGCACGTAAACACGGCTCTAATGAATCAGTGATACAGGTATGTCGTTGTTTTGACAGAGGGACAGTTGTCTCGCATCAAAAGAAGCAAATAATAAAATCATTATTTTCCCCTCCCGTCAGGCCTTCCTATGCATGATGCGTCCTTGGTTTTTTGTAGTACGTTCATAGGTCTCCTAGGTCACACGAAATTGATTTGACTCTCAAATGACCTGATGAGACATCGGCCCAGTTATTTACTATAAACACGTGTCAATTTTGCTTGTCGCTCAATACTGTTCCTAGTATTGACGTTCCTTTCACAACTTATAAAGCTGACAGGTTTTAGGTCTGCTTTGATGAAAGAAATTTGTTGCTCACCTCAGATTTACACTTACCGAGATGAAAAAAAAGACATAAAAATGTTTCTTTCCACTTATATCAAAAATCTGAAAATTAAGATTGTGAAAATTTCTGCATTTCCTGTTCTCAAAGAAAATGTTGATGGAAGCTTAATCTTGATAGAAAATTGTTGCTCATTCACATTTACGTTTACTGAGATGAAAAAATTACATAAAAACATTCTTTCCACTTGTTAAAATCTTGAAAGATTGCTTATGAAAAATTTCTGCACCATGATCTGAAAGAAAGTGTTGATGGAAGCCTAATTTTCTGGATAAAAAAATTGTTGCTCATTCACATTTACATTTAATCGAGATAATAAAACATGAAACCATTCTCTCCACTTGTTAAATTCCTGGAATGAAGAAAATTACGTTATGAAAATATATGATTATATCTTCAAAGACAATTTTGATGGAGTTTAATTTTCAGATAAAACTCGTCTCACAATCAAACATGAACTTGATCTTAGAAGTAGTTTACTTCCTAGACATTCGAAAACAAGTCAAAAACACAATATATATATACTTTATAAACTGATTTCAGCTCCTAACAAAAGGAAAACAAAATCACCAAGATTTACCTATGAAAATCTCCGAAGGACACCAACTCCCTTTCAACTACTAATAGCTTATAGCTCAGTATACAGTTACCGGTCAAGCCAGTAGTGGACCAACCACTTGTTCTCCGACCAGCTCATGACAGCGTTTCAGCAGAAGCCACGAGATCTGAAGGACTTTCACCCCACTTCTCTTTTATATAGTCGCTGAGATATCTCCCCAAGTATAAAAAAATCTCCTCTGTTGTCTTTCTATCTTTTTTTCCTTCAGGGAGGTCAAGCTGACATACTTTATGGTTATTAACCTACTAAAAAAAGAGAGTTTTTCCTCCCTATTAGGCAACTCTTCTCTCTCTTTGGATCAGTTTGTCCTGCTTATATTTTGTCAGAGTCCCTTTGGAAGGCGATATTGCTGGTCAAAGCAAGCAATCCGAGTCAGTGTTCAGTTTACTTAGCAATGTCTCTCTCTCTCTCGAACTCTCGACCTCTCTCCTCTGCACACACAGAAAAATCGCAGCCTTGGACAATTTGTATTTTTATTTATATTTTTTCTGTGCTTTTCTGTTATTCTGAAAATTTGTGAGTATTATCTGTCTATTAAAACAGTTATCATAGAGAGAAGATATATGGAGTAATGTAGATAAAGGTGATTATTGGAGGAATTTTTTTATTTCTACATGGTCTATGCATCCATTATATATATATATATATATATATATATATATATATTATATATATATTTATTATGTATATATATATATATATATGTTATATATATGTGTGTGTATAACTGAATCAATGAAAATAAGGGAACGTGATGAAACATATAACAAAGATAAAATCCACGGAAGGAAACGGAAACACTGAGTGTTGAAAGCCTGATTACATCAGTCCTTTTTTAGCTAAGAAAGGACTAGTGTCGAGTTGTCTTGGCAGCACTCCAGTGTTTCAAGTTTCCTTTCGTGGATTTTATCTTTATTTATATTTATATATATATATATATATATATATATATATATATATACTGTATTAAATTCTCTGACCTCATCAGGATCGAACCAAGGTCTTTCAATTGAAAGGCAAGGGTGCTTACATTAGGTTGTAATTGAGTTATATATATATATATATATATATGTATATATATATATATATATATATATATATATATATATATATATATGTATATATATATATATATATATATATGTGTGTGTGTATACATACATATATATATATGTGTGTGTGTGTGTATAAAGGGTGATTGAAAACTAACCCCCATTTTCAAATTCTTATAATTTATTTCTCAACGACAATTTTTACAAGCAATGAATATGAGAAGAAAGCGCATAGCATGCAGTTTTATTTAAAATCCAATATGGGCACCAGCACTGGCCACCAACTTCTCAAGCCGCCCGGGAGCCGCATCAGCTGATTTCACCAGGAACTTTTATGGGACGGGGGACAAAACCTCCCGTATGCGCCCTTCAAGCATGCCATTTATAAGCTCCTTCTTGAGCACAGTTTGTACACAGTGAAAGAAGTGCCCACTTTCCCAACTGACCTTTCTTGGATATGAGTAAACATTTCTTGAACTGCTTGCACAAACTCCGGGTCACAGGAATTGGAAGGGCGTCCGCTCCTTCGAGTATCAGTTACGGATCCTGCATGCAGCCATGAGTTTTGCATGATAATTCTTGATTGTTTTTGCGTCAACTGGAGCATGTCTTCCTTTAAAGGTCCTCCGCCATCTTTGCACTTGAACAACGGATCTCCAAACTTCGTAACGTGCCGCTAGCTGGGCCCGCTCCAGCAGGGTAAGGCGTCCAGCCTTGCTTGTAGGGCTCCCAGATTTCAGACAAAATAATCGATCTGGAAAAAAAGAACAACAACAACATAGATTTAATTCCCATACATTAAGGAACATACACAAAAGATTTTATACAAATATTACAGTTTATAAATAAATTATAAGTATTGCTTTTCTAACACCGGTATATATAGCCTATATATATATATATATAACATATATATATATATATATATATATATATATAACATATATATATATATGTATATGTATATATATATATATATATATATATATATTTATATATATATATATATATATATATATATATATATATATATATATATATATATATATATATATATATATATATATAATATGAGAGAGAGAGAAAGCATCTAGATCTAGCAAGAATGAATCCGCGAAACGTAATTGATTGTATTGCATCATAAATAAGATTAAACTAAGAGTGAATGAAAGCTTTTAGCTACTTGGAAATGAGAAAAGAAGAAAGAATAACGAGATCTGAGGTGCACTAGAATGAAGTGACTCAAGAAAGAAGCAATACAGAACAGTGTGAAAGTTCGTCCAGAAAATACGACAATAATACCACAATCATTCTCGCTCGCTTCTGACAACATAACCATATGAAACAAATAACAAAACAAGACCTGCTGTTGATGTTCCTCATCAGTTTTAAGCACAGTTGAGGAAAGTGTGCATTCATCATATTCATCATCTCCTCCAGGGACGTGCGACTCAATAGGCCTTCTTGGAATTCTGAGACTCGCGCCTTTCCTGTTGTGCTTTCACTTCTGCAGACCTCGGTTCGTCTCCATGGAGTCTCCCGTCTCGTGGTTTTCGTACAAGTGGATTCTGGGTCTTCCAACTCTCCTGGTTTCCTAAAGTGATGGCAGAGAATAACAAAGGTACAGCTATGATACTGGCATCCAGACTGGATATATATATATATATATATATATATATATATATATATATATATATATATATATATATATATATATATATATATATATATATACATATATATGTATATATATACATATATAAATGTGTATATATATACATTTATCAAATGTGTATATATACATATATATATTATTGTATATATATGTATGTGTATATATATATATATATATATATATATATATATATATATATATATATATATATATATATATATATATATATATATGACAAAATTGTCTGACCAATTGGGGCATTAATAACATTATTTCTCTAGAAACAGGAACCATCAGCTACACTATATAAACTGTAGCATTTCGGGAACATCAGAGTAAACCGTTTTATATGCAGTGAAAAAGAAAACTCATTAAATCTTATTGAATATACAGAATGATCCAGATACTGATTATCAGTGCAATATCAGCTGTCCAATAGTTTTTTTTTTTAATTCAGTCTTCTGCTCATCATTATTTTTCAGTCCCAGTCAACGTAATGATGCCCAGCAACACTTCACTTGACAGTGGAGGAGGTATTTAAAATAAGATTTACACCATTTGTATACTGGGCTATTTTCAGAGCAGACAATGAAGAATTAATACAAAAAAAAAAAAAATCATTGACACTGGCCTGTGAAATCCTCAACAAATTAGATCAAGATTTATGAAACCAGGCATCAACAGTACACACAGACAAACAGACACACACATATATATATGTATATATACATACATAAATACATACAAATTTACATATACATACATGTATATATATATTACATATATATACATATATATATATATAATACATATGTATATAAATATATATATATATATATATATATATATATATATATATATATATATATATATATATATACATATATATATATATATATATATATATACATACATATATATATATATATATATATATATATATATATATATATATATATATATATATATAGTAATATTAATAACAGGACCTCATTTAGACAGGATGGTATCTAAGGAGATATTTATTCAGAAAAAGTTACAAGCTCTCCAGGTCTAACTGTCCTCATCGTCTGGTAGATACCATCCTGTTTAAATGAGGTCCTGTTGTTAATTGTATAATGTACAGAACAACTGCAAGTGATAAAGTTTAAATATATATATATAAATATATATATATATATATATATATTATATATATATATATATATATATATATATATATATATATATATATATATATATATATATATATATATATATATATATGTAATATATGTGTGTGTATGAAATTTTGTTACATTCACCGTGACATTTTTTATATTCACAAATATCTATTTACAAAAGTCATTTAATATAGAAATTCAATCAACCTCGGAATAACATACACCGGAGGGGAATATACAACTGATTAGCAATCCGTCACCAGGGGTAGGCTACTCAAACTACAGAATGGCTAGGGCACGACGACTTGTCAGTGACCTTAGCCATTCGGCTGTCAAGTAAGGATTATAAGTTGATATCGTCTTTGTAGTATACATGCCTGTCGAATATATATACTGTGTATATATGATATATACACTATATATATATATGTATATATATATATATTTTTTTTTTTTGCATCATGTTCAGATCCATTAATGGATATGTTGTCTATTTTTTACTTATATTTTACGTTTATGCAAGAACATAAAATTCTTATATATATATATATATATATATATATATATATATATATATATATATATATATATATATATATATATATATATATATACTGTATATATATATGCAAGAACATAATACCTATCCAAGTTTTATTCGGTAACGACACCAATTTGTCCTAGGACTGGACTTGTGGCAATTGTCAAAATTGTTTTAAATATAACCGTTTAAAGTAAGTAACCAGCTGTTACTTTCCTCACTGTGCGAGCCGGTACCGTTCTCAGCTAGCATTCTGTCGGCCCGCGTTCGAGTCTCCGACCGGCCAATGAAGAACTAAAGGAATTTATTTCTGGTGATGGAAATTCATTTCTCGTTGTATTGTGGTTCGGATTCCACAATAAGCTGTAGGTCCCGTTGCTAGGTAACCAGTTGGTTCTTAGCCACGTAAAATAAAATCTAATCCTTCGGGCCAGCCCTAGGAGAGCTGTTAATCAGCTCAGTGGTCTGGTTAAACTGAGGTGTGTTTAGCTTTTTAGCTGTTACTTGCGTGCATATAGGGCGACTGAAAGTCAGTAACTGTAGCCTACTTCTGTGGCGGCCTGACGGTGAAGTGTCCTGTGGAGAATAAAAGAAAATCGCTTTGTAATTACTGTCGCACGCAGTTTGTTTGTACTGTAAAAAAAAAGCGACATATTTGCGTAATTCCCACTTGTCCTAAATGTATTTTCTACGAAAAACAACAAAATTGCCCATGCACGGAATACATACCATGTAACTCAGATGTATCTGTTGCGTAATGAGGAGAAAAATTCCATCTTATAATTTTTGGAAACCGCACTTATTTATTGCTAGATTTTGAAAAGTATTATCTGGTAACGCCTTTGTGTTTTCGCGCGTTCTGTAGACGACTGATCCTGTACGTCATGCAGAAAAATTAAGAAATTCTCCATGCAAGTTAAACATTGCTCGCATACACACACAGACAATGGGCGTGTCCTAGAAAATGGCTGAGATTTTCTCATCTTTATTTTAGTGAAAATGTCAACAGACGTTTCCTTTACCACATTTGAGCTTAGTCACTGAGGAAAGTAGGAAGGAACGTGACTCTGTCTGTCTGTCTGTCTGTCTGTCTCTCACGGAAATGACTATCAAGGCTGTTGGAAACTTACTCTTGTCAGGATCATTTACGACATTCATGTGCATATCAGCAGCAATTTGCAGGAAAATAAACGCCTTGCCGTGTGTGTGTGTGTGTGTGTGTGTGTATGCATACATATATATATATTATATATATATATATATATATATATATATATATATATATATATATATATAATATATATATATTTATATATAGATAGATAGATAATATATGTATATATATAGACTATTTATATATATATATATATATATAATAATAATAATAATAATAATAATAATAATAATAATAATAATAATAATAATAATAATAAAAAGAGGCACATTACAATAACATTAGATTCCTATATGTTTTGGCCATTTGATTCGAATTTTCTTAATGCGCATGTAACGCAATGGTCTGTCGAGCATTCAGTGAACAACTAGAGTAAATGGAGTGTTAATAATAACATGACGGTATTTAGGTAGAAAGCGTAGTAATTACATATTAACGCAGACAGTCAGAGAAGCAATGGCAGGCGGTAAAGTAAAGTATGCACCTTACAAGAAAGAGGTTTTCAACTCTCTCTCTCTCTCTCTCTCTCTCTCTCTCTCTCTCTCTCTCACTGAATCTTTCTCTTTCTCTCCCTGAATCTCTATGTCTGTCTCTCTCTCTCCCTGTCTCTCTCTCTCTCTCCCTAAATCTTTCTCTTTCTCTCTCTCCTGAATCTCTCTCTCTCTCTCTCTCTCTCTCTCTCTTGCGTTGTTCGTCACTGTGGTGGTAGTCTGAGTTGCTGGAGGGGAAAGGGCATGTAGGGGGGAAGGGAGAACACATACAAACACAGTCTCGCTCTCTCTCACACTCTTTCTCTCTCTTTCTCCCTTCCCCCTCCTCCTCCTCCTCCTCCCTCCTCCGCTTCTGCTTCAAAACAAGCCCCGGAACACCACCGAACACCGCACTAATTAACGGGCACAATTAACAAACATTTTTCCCAAGTATCGCTCATTAGCACCCTTCTACAATGCCTCTTTTACATATTTTATGCATCTCCAGCACATTTCCATTTACACTGACGGCAATTTTGTCAACAGAGGCCCATAACCCCGGGTAGGCCCAGCAGAGAAAGGATTCGATCTGTTTTAAGATACTTTCACAACGACGTACCCTGGAAAACTCTCTTTCGATGAATTGTCAAAGTTCGTCTTCAAAACGGCAGGTGAGCCGTCGCGACATGGAATGATTTACCTGCATGTGCGTTTTCATTAGTTTACTAAATCCATTGCGTCAGTGATAATACAATTGCTTTATCGGGGTTGAATATGCGCCGCCTCTCGCGTCGTTGTGGCAACGGCAGACGGCGTCGAAGGGCGACATTTAGAATAGCGACCAATGGCGTACGCGGCAGCCTCCTACGCAGCACCCAAACTTACGTAGCTCTGTTGAAAAAGCGCCCTGAAAAAGTCAGTGATGTGTATCGGCTGCGGTTTTGAGGTCACGTGTCCGCATACGCACAAGAGCTTGAGTTATACTTATTAAAGGGAAAAATCGCCCTTATGAGCACTGAAGTCCCTCACTTCACAAAGGTCACTCAACCCCTTTCGTGCGATGAGATTGAGGCAGGCGCGTGAGGGGTTTTGGTGAGAGGGATGGAAGCGAGGAGGGTGGGGGGTTGTTAGTGTGGCTCTTTTTTTTCGTATTATTTTTACTCGATGTGGTCAAAGATACTCTAGGTAAAATTACATTAATATTTAAATTACGTGACGATTTTTTTTATTATACTATATCTTAAAGCATGCAAAGTTGATGGTATGGGTAACATAAGCATTACGCAAAAGAAATCAGGAATTCGCGAATTCTATTTTTTGTGTTTTCGCGAATATGATCGAAAACCCTCCCAATTCCACAGCCATTGGTTTGCTTACCAGTAGGACCATGAACTGCGACGTTATAGCATTTCAAAATACCCCTTCAGACAAAAAAAGAAAAAACTTTTTTAAATTTGATTAAGCACACACAATAATAAACACGAGAGGGGGCGGGGCAGATGCATGTCACCCCAACCCCCCAGCAAAGCATCTCAGACATTTGACGTGAAGATGATCTCTCAACTGTCTCTTAGCTGCCCAATTCTGGACAGAGAAACATAAAGTATCGTAGTTACTCGCCTCATGTAGCGGAAGTGTAACCTTCCGAAGAAAACGAGGCAAAAATAGTTGTATTATTTATTCATCAGTGGCTTTATTTTTATGAGACTTTCTCTTAAACAGGTATAATGCATTTCACAGCGTTCATTTTATCACGTGCAACGATTCTGTACACTGTTTATTTAGCAAAAGCCGATTGTATGGCAGAGCGATCGCGCCAGTCATTATCATTATGACGCATTCCGTTACTGTGTTTGGGAAAGGGGGTGGGGTGGGGGAGGGAGCAGACGACACGAGTATCCAAGTTCGCAAGGTAACCAATCAGAGACTCGGATATTAATGCAAATCCCGCCCTGTATACTCGATTTTATAGTACGTTAATCACATTTATTTTGCAAATATTCCTATTTGATAATGGGTCGATACATCTTCGATAGTAATTTGGACACTTTTAACTTTTGGATTATAAGTAAGCACGTTACTGGTAAGCGTAAAGATTCAATAAGGTGCGAACGTCTATGCTTACGTGCGCCTCCCTCTTGTCCACACGTGCCTTTGCAGGCCACGCCCACTTTGACTCGGTATTCATCGATTTCGTCTTCTTTCAGCATATTTCGTCCACTTTAAGATTGTATCGTTGTACTATCCAGTTAAAGTGTGGTACAGTCTTGACAATATTTTGACTACGTTAATAACAAAAACCTTATTTTAACGAAGTTGCCAAGATTGTTCTACTTAAATTAATCTTAGGCATGTTGACTCTTATTCATAATAGTATTTCGGTAATTTTAACTCCACTTAATTGAGCGAACGATGGGAATGGAAAGAAGCGATCTTTTAGCAAAATGAAAGACGGTCTTTTCCAGCGTACGCCTAGTGGTCAGTGATTTTATCAATCAATAAAAAAAAAAAGGGGGACTGAATACTGAAAATATCAAAACACGCAAAGGGAAGACTTTAGATGGGCGATTTATGAAATGGATATAATTGATTAAATTAAGCTTTCACGATTTTAACATTACTTATAATACTTTTGATGATGATGATACGCTTCATTTCGGCCCAGGTAGTTTACGGATGTAACTAGCATAGACAGTACAAATGGAGTTAGGCATTGTTATCATTATCCAGTAATAATAATAATAATAATAATGATAATAATAATAATACTAATAATAATAATAATACTAATAATAATAAAATTGTGAGTAATGCGACTCTAAGGACAAATAGCAGTACGAGAGACTTGATATATATATATATATATATATATATATATATATATATATATATATATATATATATATATATGTATGTATGTATATATATAATGTATATATATATGTGTATTATATAAATATATATATACATATATATATATATATATATATAATTTATATATATATATATACATATATATATATATATATATATATATATATATATATATATATATATATATATATACTGATATATTTTTTATTTCTTACTGATTATTATTATTATTCCATTATTATTATTATTATTATTATTATTATTATTATTATTATTATTATTATTATTCGCAAGATAAACCCCTGTTCTTATAGAACAACCCTTCAGGAGCCACTAACTTGAAATTCTTACTTCCAAAGAATGCGGTGTTCATTTGAAAGAAGTTACAGATGATAATAGGAAATACAAAGAAGAGATAACTTATTAGAAAAGAAAAAAGATCAATTAATAGATAAACTGATGAAGCTATAAATAAATGAATAAAATACTTGGCTATTTGTTTTAGGGTAGCAATGCATAAACAGTAATGTATACGTCTCGCGGTCTCTCGGGTTAAGCACATCAGAATAGAACTACTAAGTAAATTAATGAGTTAAGAAATAAATCGATAGAAATGAAAATAAATTAGTAAAATAGAAGATGGATTGTTGTAGGATGCGTCTCATGGTCTCTCGGAATGTCGTGAGATTGGAACTTCAAAAGTTCAAGCGAAGGTGCAATGCGTTACTACCCTAACACTGTTCTCCTTTCATTTTAACACATTTTTATCTATTTTTTTAATTTATTAATTTCTTTTTTCTTTTTTTAATAAGTGAGATCTCTTCTTTCTGTATTTTCCTCTGCTTCCTCTTACTTATTCCTAATGAAGACCATGTTCTTTGGAAGCTTGAATTTCAAGTCAGTGGCCCTGGCCCCATGGATAGGGTCTATCTTCTGGATAGGTAATCTGAATACACACACACACACACACACATTAATAATACACAATAATAATACACACAAGAGAACATCCGTTAGACAGAAAACAAATCTCCTTCGGGGTAAATCACCCTAAGCACAAGAATTCATCGGATGAGTCCCGATAAGATATTTTGGGGTTCCTCAGCGTGTCTATAAGCGATCTAGGGAGTAGCGACATTCCCTGGGTCTTGGTTTCGTAGTAAATTATAGCAAATTCACCTGCATGAATTTGTTGATCGCCCGAAACTTTGAACTGATGGGGAATTTAGATTTATATCATCAGCTTAGCAGAGGTTGTTTACTGCTATTCCGTCGAAGGTGTATCCGATTGGGAGTAAGTACATTCAGCGTATTATTATTATTATTATTATTATTATTATTATTATTATTATTATTATTATTATTATTATTATTCGGAAGATGAACCTGTTCATGAAGTATAACAACACAGGGTCATTGACTTGAAATTCAGACTTCAAAGGATATGGTGTCTCATCTGGAAAGAATTGAATAGAGATCAATTAATCTAGAAAAAAAAATAAATTAACAAGTTAATAAATAAACAGATAAAAACGTAAATAAATTACAAAATACAAGAGAATTGCTTTAGGGTAGTAATGCATTTATGTATGTTTGTATTAAAGAGATACAGCGAGAGAATGCGGCTTTTTACTGGAGTTGGCTGATAATCCGTTGTACAGCAACATACCCTATACGCACCCTTCCTGTAGGATAGGTGCGTCAGTGCACTCTACGGGATGCAATTGCAGGCATTTTCATTACCGGTTCTTTGCAGTGTCCCTTCGACCTCACAACCCCTTTCACTCCTTTTACCGTACCTTCATTCATATTATCTTTCCATCTTGCTATCCACCCTCTCCCAACAATTATTTCATAGTGCATCTGCGAGGTTTTCCTCCTGCTACACCTTTCGAACCTGTCTACCCACAATATCCTCCCCAGCGCTGAATAACCTCTTAGGTCCCAGTGCTTGGCCTTTGGCCTAAACTCTTTATTCCATTCCATTCCATTCCACTTACGCACTTGGTAAAGAATGTTTTTGTGTGGAGAACCAGCAATATGATGTTCCATGACAAATATAGGGATTTACCTCATTTTGAAGCATCACGAACAGTTTCAGATAGTTTGCTCTGTCAAAAGCATCAACAGTAAACAAGATCGACCCTCTCCCCCGAAATAGACACAAGAGGGGGCTCCCGCATTTTATTTTTCTTGATATGCTTGTGTGTGCGTGTGTGTGTGTGTATGTGTGAGTGTAATCCTTTGGGATATGCTTATAGTGACCACTGGTCCTCTCTCCCTCTTTGCTCGGGAAGTCGACCCTTTCTTGCGTATTTCCTGGGCCTTCATCCTTTTATTAACGCTGGCCCACCGATTTCTTTGATGCTGAGCGCACATTTTTCCTCTCACCAGTCTCACGTTCAACTCTTCTTTCATTTTCCCATTCATTTTCTCCCTCATGACCCAAAAGAGATTCAATTTCCTTGGTGCAAATTATCGTTTCTTCCCCTTTACGGGGAAACTTTCGAGTCAGATTTCCTTGACATTAGTGACATTATTTCATGGTTTGGCCCCATGGAAGGTGGTGGGGGTGGGGTGGGGATAGTGCCTTCAGTGCACCTCACACAATGCGAGGTAGACATCATCACTTAGGGGTCTTTGCGACGTCCCATCGGCACCCAGCTTCAACTCCTTTCATTCCTTTTTATTGTATGTAACTCCGTTCATATTCTCTTTCTTCCATCTTACTTTCCTACCTTTTCCATGTTTTCCTAACAATTCAGTCACAGTGCAACTGCGAAGTTTTCCTCCTATTGTGCCTTTAAAACCTTTTTACCCCCAAGTTTCCCTTTCAACGCTAAATGACCTCATAGGTCCCAGGTCTTGGCCTTTGGCCTAAATTTCATACTCTTCATGTTAGGTCCCACTCTTTCTCAGACGACATTCTTTTTAAGGTTTACTTCGGGCCCTGGCTAAGTAAAAGGCACTGGGATTCCACCCCATCGGCCTTTGATGTTGTTGTAGTTAAAAGTGGCCTTATGCCAGTACGGGTTCTTGCCCTTGGGCAGCCCATAACTTTACGTTCAGGATAAGGGGAAAAAAATACCTTGGAAAAAGTGAGTGAACCTGAATGTTCCCGCCGGAATATTTTTCCCATTTTGATATTTTATGCTGAATTTTCCACGAAGCAACGTCTCAGTCCCATAGCGGAAAACTTACAATGCGATAACATTCGAAGAAAAGATAAAATTATAACGTAATAAGTAAACAATGGACGAGAAAACGACTTGGAATAAGATCTGTGAGCAATTAGCCTATCTAGTACGATGGCGGCAGATATGTGGCCTATATAGAGATTCCTTTAACAGACAGACTGTCTAAAAAATTGTCAAAAGCTTGTAAAAATTCTTATACTCCATTACTTTCTTCAAGATGCGTCTTTTAAAAGACATTAAGATTAAATAATCAGAAGGTTAACAGGGTCGATTCGTAATGTTATTAAAAAGATAATAGGACCTCTTTAAAAATCACGACATATAAATGTCAAACATAAGAAGAGACTTCCATTTCCATCACCGCAATTTTTTTGAGAAATATTGATTAGCATTACCGAGAAGTTAACCTGTGCACTTTGAGACGTTTCCATTATGTAATAATAGTTTAAGGAAGTACTTAAATAAGTTGAATTATGTCATATAAGTGGGGAAAAGTCTAATACGTATGCTGGCACGCACACACACAAACAAACAAACAAACACACGCGTATACAATATACATACAAACTACTTATTCTTCGGATTCAGTGTTGTTGCCACTTTGCTAACGTCTATCCTAATATATGGATGACGTCATATCGTTTTCTTTCATTACATTTTGCTGATTCGAGTTTCATGATTAAACTGGAAGCAGTGTTATTTATCATTCAGAGGCAGTTTCCATATCAGTACATCATGCATTTTTTTTATAAAAATATATCATATCTATACTGTGAATTTAGACATTATAAAAATAATGGTTTATAAATATCCATACTTGAAAACAAACCTGATCGCTCTTCGCTTGATTTTAGGTAAAAAATATGACATTTATAATAATTAAAGCGTGAAATATTGTATGTAAATCGAAGTTAAAGTTTGCATGAATGATCTAATCATAAATCAAAGAGCAAATATCCCGCAAAAATCGAATTACCGGCAATAATAAGAACATCGACAACGCTCCAACGTAAAATTATCGAAGCTACCCCTGAAATACCGCCCAGTCGCTCGGCGCGTTACCTGAATTTATGCGCTGCTGCTGAGAAACTCCTCTTAAACCCTTTGTTTAGCGCGTTTTTGGCCACGGGAGTCGAGGTGCACGTTTTCGGGCCGGAACTACCCTTATGTAATTCTGTTTACGTCCTTCTAAAGGCCTCGACACAGCGCCCGAGAAATGCGCCGCTAAGAAAGAGAGGAGGGAGAGAGAAGAGAAGGAGTCTCTCTTTCTCTCTCTCCCCCTTCCTACCCCGGAGTAAAAAAAAAAAAAAAACTCCACACGACGGCTCCTCCCCCTCCCGCGAGCAACCGACCTACCACAACCCTGCTTCCTTCTCCTCTTCACACGAGGCGGCCGCTAGCCTGAGTATGCCTGCGTGCACGGGTGGGCTTCCCAACGAAGATTTTTTGTTTATAAGTATTTCGTTTATTTCCGATGCTTTTTAATATATGTACCTACCATATTTAAGATTGTTTTTTTTTATTATTTTCACAAAGCTAAGAAAACTTTAGGCGCACTGAGATACCATGAGAACAGAAGTATATCAAGACGCGCTCGGCGTCGGTGACCCTGGTAGTTGTGACGCCAGATAACCCTCAATTAATCAATCAATATCAAGACGCGAACACAACTCTCTCTGTTTCGCTTCTCAGTGTCCATGATTATTATTAAGTTAAAGGAAATAATTCAGTAAATACTTCCTTAATTTGTCCTTATTTGCAGTATCCGATTCTCAGACGTTTGTTGTCAGAGCACCGGAAGCATTTTATTTGTTTCAGTAATCTGTAAAATTGATTTTATTTGATACACCTGGTTACTGATTTATCTGAAACACCTTTCAAACAACGCGTTAAAATATCAAGATGGTTAATTTTCAGTTAATGTAAACTATTCAAGACGTGCTTTTGTAGAGTCAGATGACTATGATAAGAATCTATGTGCATTATAACCTATTCGGTTTGTTTATGTATATGAACACATTCTCATGTAAGAGGACACGATACAAATCACATTTATAAGTAGCTAGTTCCGTGGAAATTGTATTCGTTATCTTCATTTCTCGCCCTGCGTTGGTCATTTTGCCACGGAATTTATAAACGTGCAAAATCCTAAATTTTTAAATGCACCCAAGAAGCAAAATGTATCTACATATTTAAAAACGTCGCTGAGGATACACAGTTTGCTCTTTTATGCCGTGCTGAAATCAGCATTTTGGGTGGCTGAGTCTACTTCATAGTGCTGCTCTCTTATATTATTTTTATATATTATTATTATTTTATTTTATTTTATTTTTTATTTATTTTATGTATTTATTTATTTATTATTATTTTTTTTGGTCTATCACAGTCATTCTGTTCGACTGTGGGGTTTTTATAGCGGGGGGTTCCAGGTTGCATCCTGCCTCCTTATAGGAGTCCATCACTTTTCTCACTGTGTGCGCTGTTTCTAGTAGCACACTCTTCTCTGCATGAGTCCTGGAGCTCGACATTGTGTGTGTTATTATTATTATTATTATTATTATTATTATTATTATTATTATTATTATTATTAAAGATGAGAGAAAACGTTCATATAAGTCGAGCTTAACTTTGAGCAAGCTTACGTGTAATAAAATCCTTATACGTGAAAAATAGAAAACAGAAGGAATTATCCAATAAAATGCAAATAGATGAAAGGCAAGGCTTCTCTTGTTCGCTAGACAACTTTCTCTTTGATGAAGGCGAAATCAACCAGTTTCCCTTCTCACTCACTACATGATATTCTGAGCGATCTTGGGAATTTAGTCAGGCAAACAGAGTCAGATGAATACATCACGTAGGTCCAGCTTTCGTTAGTGAAGCTAAGTAGCCTAAATAAGTATATACATAATTTCACATCAGTTCTGAGTACAGATCAGTTCCACCCAACAGGTACGCGAGAGATGCAATAATTTTTTTATAGGAAAATTATTGCACTGTAATCAACTAGAAAAGGTCGTATCAGCAAACAGCATATTTTCATCTGCTATGAAAAGCTTTAACGGAGAACAGTATGCAGTAAAAAAATGGTTTCCCCATGAATTAAACATTTTAAATGTCATGTGTGACGGAGAGAGAGAGAGAGAGAGAGAGAGAGAGAGAGATTACGGAATACTCTAACAAGTGGAAAAAAACACGAGTGGAAAATAAAAGGCCCAAGTTTCATTGGGGACAAAAATCGGACTGAGAATTAAAGTGAGATCTACCATTCAGTATCAATTTTTTGTTTTCATTTCATTTTAGCAGTTGCTAATAAGTATCTCTATTTATATTCTCTCGTTGCCCGTTCATGTTGTCACTATATTTATAACATTATATTTATTCTGTTTAAGACAATAGATTGAAAAAGAATGGAGAAGGAAAAAGAGACATTCAAAATACTGTTGAAAGACAAATGCTCTTCCAGTGATCATTCAAGGACAATGCTACGTAAGGTTCTTTCAGAATGTTAATTAATAAGGTCACAGTTATTAGGAGAAATTCTGTAAGTATGAGTTGTTTAGGTATAGAATTGTACCACCAAAATACTCTTTCTTTATCAAGCGAATGATTTACTAATTCACTCCTTATTCGAACAATACTACGTAAGGCTCTCCCAGAATATAAACGAACATGGTAACAGTTAATAGGACGAATTCTATAAATTCTCAAGTTATTTAGACATAGAACTGCAGCACCAAAATGCTCTTTATTTACTGAATGATTCATTTAGTCACTCATTCTTATTTCCTTTAGAGTTTTTAATAATAATAATAATAATAATAATAATAATAATAATAATAATAATAATAATAATAATAATAATAATAATCATTATCATTATCATCATCATCATCATCATCCTTTATTTCAGCTCAAGGCCATATACATGGAATATACAAATACAATACACACAATCTAGATACATAAGAAAACATGATAAAAATAATAATCGGCAGTATCTACACATGTTGCTGGAGAAGTAGAAAAAATAGAATTCATAATAAAGGTAATGACAGTAATTACATGGAGAATAATAGTAAAAAAAAAATATTGAAAATGATAACAATTAAAAATACAGATTGCAGACGAATGATTTCCAGTCTTGAAATTTCCATTAGAGGGACGAATCCACAATACTAATGACCAGTTCCTTTAAAAAAAAGTTTTTTCCTTAATTTCAATTTCCATTGGACAGAACAGGAAAGGTTTTTTTTTCTGAACACAGGCACAGCAGAAATAACAAAAGTTAGAAAAAGAGTTCATGAACAAACCAGACAGATTGCTATATAAAGTGCTTATATATAGCAGTCTTTCATGGAATAGAATACGCTTATGTGAAAGTAGATAAAAACATTGCCAAGAGAAGTTAGTAATGCACATACATACATATACATATATATATATATATATATATATATATATATATATATATATATATATATATATATATATATATATATACATACATACATGTTTATATATATATTATATATATACATATATATATATATACATATACATATACATATATATATATCATCATGAAGCTACAAATGTTGTTTAATATCCAGTTCACGCTACTTCGGGAATATCCCCGATGGGAAATTATCACCGAAGGAGAATTTTATAAGTGATAAATGGATCAGTACCGCCGGGTCCCGATCCAACGTGGTTTGACCGTCGACTGGAGTTGTTGGAAAGTATCGTGTCGAGGGATCGAGACCCGGCGGTATATTGATCCATTTATCACTTATGAAATTCTTCGGTGATAATCCCCATCGGGGATATTCCCGAGGTAGCGTGAATTGGATATTAAAACAAATGAAACAACTATGTGATAAAAATTTCATAATGTGTATATAAATCACGGTGTGATAAATATATTTCATAATGTATATATATATATATATATATATATATATATATATATATAGGTAGAGAGATAGATAAAATTACATACAATTAAATACAGTCTCTCATCAAAAGGAATGATCAAAGCACTAAAATAAGAAGCAAAATTACGGCCTGCCCCGCGAACAAGAGCCATTGCCGGCATAAGGCCTACTTAAAAACAACAACTAAACAAATGACCAAGTAAGCATACCTGAGCCAAAATGCAAGTTGATGTTCCATTGATGCCAGCACAAATAGCACCCTTTCCACCGGGACCGATGCTGCCATAGTCATCAACTGCGGGAACAAAGAGCATTGTTTCAGAACGAAATAGAAATTGATGGCCGTATTTAAGCTGACATTCCCGCTGAGGCTGAACGATCGTACATTTAACGAAGTCTACCGTTTATTTTTTTTTTATCATTTTCATTATTGTTATTACTATCGTTATCATTTTAGTTCTCAAACGATGAAAAACAGATACCCCGAGTTAAGAGAGAGGGGGTAAGGAATTTTCAAATAGAATAATAATACATTGCCAGCGAAACGAATTGCTATGTAGTGCTATCTATTGCTAATGATATTGATTTTCTGTTCCTCGTCCCTAAGAATCTGCTTTTGCACAACCAGTGCTGAGAGAGATAGGTTTAGCAATTGGTGAAATGTTCTTTTAGAAATGAAGGAGACCTGTTTGTTGTGTCCGTTGGGTCCTTGAGTTAGTCCTTGACAGTTTTGAACTGTGTGTAAATACAGTCATTATGTATTTACTGGTGGTACGCTTACCTGTTGTATAGTTTTATATATATATATATATATATATATATATATATATATATATATATATATATATATATATATATATATATATATATATATATATATATATATATATATATATATATATATATATATATATATATATATATATATATATATATATATATATATATATATATATATATATATATATATATATATATATATATAGAACTATATATATATATATATATATATATAAATAGTGATATATTACATATACACACACACATATATATATATATATATATATATATATTTATATATATATGTATATGTATATATATATATATATATATATATATATATATATATATATATATATATATATATATATATATATATATATATATATGTAAGGTATCGCCAAGGACCTCAACAGATAATTTCACTCCCAAATGCACACCTGCAATCTATCAGGAGCCTCTTTCGGCTCCCTTCTACCCTTCGAGAAGCATTTCGAGCCTTCAGAAATCACTTGGCTCGTCCGTCCGGATTCGTCTTATAGAAAACCGATGAAACTCGATGGGGGAGTCGTCGATCTTCCCTTCTTCTCCTTCGTAATTCTCCCCTTCGGATCTTCCCCCAAAAGTCCTGATGGTTATGGGTTGTTTCGCTGGATTCCATGTCGTCCTCAAATCCTCCGCCGGTGATTTATTTATATATCGCCCTCAGAAATCTGCGGAAGTTCCCTGAGAGGATTCAGAGGGAAGATTGCTTCTTCTTCTTCTTCCCCTTCTTCTTCTTCTTCTTCTTCTTCTTCTCCTTCTTCTTCTTCTTAGGATTCCAGGATGAACTTTGACTTACGTTTCACCTGGAAAATTAGGTTGCTGATTTATCGTATCGATTTGAGCCATTGTTTACAAGCCTTCCCCCATTACGTTGCAAAAAAAAAAAATATATATATGGTTTTAAATTTCCTTTACCATGAATTTGACGGTGAAAAATCACTTATTCTTAATTGCTGACGACAACTATAACTTATTTTTCTTTGGAGAGAAATTAGGACTTACAATTCTAGGTTTAAAAAAAGAATCAGAATCTTTACAATTCTAGGTTTAAAAGAAGAATCAGAATCTTTACAATTCTAGGCTTAAAAGAAGAATTACAATTCTAGGTTTAAAAGAAGAATGAGAATCTTTGTTTATTGAGATGTCTATAGGAATATCTTTAAAATAAGGCAACAGAATGACATCATAATGTCTATACGTCTCACCTCGAAGGGCATGAATGTCGCGCCACTTGTAAGTGCGAGGGTTATACAATGCAGAGGAAATAGACGAAGGTAGAGAATTTCCCTTCTAGAGTGACATTATAATAAACGATGTAGATTACAAAGACTAAGACCAAATTTTCACGCTGCCTTGACAGCATCTCACACTTTTAATTTTCTTCCAAAAATCTTGAATCCAGACAAACTCCATTGCCCAATAAAAAGGCAAATGTAAAATGCTCGCTTTTTCTCTCTCTCTCTTCTGTCCATGTTATCTGTAAAGACCTCTATTTAGTTGTGTTTGTCTTTTAGCACAGTTTGTAGATAGTATTAATAGATAATGAAAAAATCATGCTTCCTTCTTTTGAGATGTGGTTTAAACGTTCTTTTTTCAAGTTTGTGTTTTTCCGATCCCTTATTTTGATTTCATTTCTCTATTACAAACTGTTCCAGTGCTCTAAGTTACCAGTGTTGCTATTCCTCTGTCTATTCATTCTAACAATAAGAGGACAGATTTATTACAGTACCCCAAATACTCTATAATAGCTATACAACGGCAGAAGCGTGAGCAGGAATAACAGCAGTGAGGAGCATGAGCGTGAATAGCAGCAGTAAGGAGCATGAGCAGGAATAACAGCAGTAGGGAGGGAGCATGAGCAGGAATGACAGCAGTAGGGAGGGAGCATGAGCAGGAATGACAGCAGTGAGGAGCATGGTTGGGAATAACAACAGTAATGAGCATGAGCAGAAATAGCAGTAATGAGCATGTGCAGGCAAAACAGCAGGAAGGAGCACGAGCAGGAATAACAGCAGGAAGGAGCATCAGCAGGAATAACAGCAATATGAGCATGAGAAGGAATACCAGCAGTAAAGAGCATGTGCAGGAATAATAGCAGTAAGGACCATAAGAAGAAGTAAGAGCAGTAAGGAACATGAGCAGAAATAACAGCAGTAAGGAGACTGAGAGCAGTGAGGGGCATGAGCAGAAATACCAGCAGAAAGGAGCATGAGCAGATATAACAGCAGTAGAGAGAATAAAAGCAGTATGGAGCATGAGCATAAATAACAGCTGTGAGGAGGATGAGCATAAATAACAGCTGTGAGGAGGATGAGCAGGAATAACAGCAGTAAGGAGCATGAGAAGGAATAACAGCAGTAAGGAGCACGAGAAGGAATAACAGCAGTAAGGGACATGAGCAGGAATAACAGAAGTAAGGAGGATGAGCAAGAGTAACAGCTGGGACAACAGCAGAAGCGGCAGTGCTAGCAACGCGCGGGGTGATACCTGAAAATGCAATTAGTGTTGGAGCTCGTCAGCAAATGTTAATAGCTGGGGGTGCATTTAGCGCGCGCTAAATGCAGACTCAGTCTAGCATATACTCCAGTATACTACAAAGGTAAAAGAAGGATTTAAAACGTTTAAATAACACAATTATTATGAAATGCAATAGAACGGAGACGGACGCTTTGTATTCGTTCCCCCGTCACCAAACAACCCTTCCTTTTCTTCATGACTCGCGACCTTAATTTTTCAACTTGATTCTTGATTTATGTCAGGGCGGAGAATCCTGCTCACTGGTTCCTCGAGTCCCTTCTCTCGTCCCCTCCCGTTCCCCCTCCCTCTCCCCTTCGTGGTCCTTCAAGGTGATAATAAAATTTTCATTATGATTTCGCTTTAGTTTATCTCATAAACGCCGCCCGCTAAGGCTTTCAACTTGGACATTGACCGCGAAAATTGGAACACCTTAAACCGCTGTGGATAGTTAGGGTGTATCACACATTATAGTGAAACATTTAATCAAAACGCGTCGGTAACTTATCGCATACGTCCACACAGGTTGAAAACAAGTCAACTACCGTAGGTGGAGAACGAATGTTTGGCTAATGCTGAAAAATCAGTTGGCTCTTGTCGAGTACCTTTGTTGTTGAGTTGTTGAAACACCAGTGGGTTAAAGCAATTAATAAATAAAATCTTCTACGCAATGTACGTTTATCTGATTCGTCAAAAGGTTTTTGATGATGAATGAATAAAAAATAAAGGAAGAAAGAAACGAATTAAGAAAATCGTATGAAGTAAAAGAAATCGATGAGAATTTCAACCAGAGACAGGTTATTTTAGGAGAGAGAGAGAGAGAAATAAAAAAACATCAAGGAAGGAAGGAATTAATAAAATAAGAAATAAAGAAATCGATGAAAATTTTAAGCAGACAGATTATTTTAGGAGAGAGAGAGAGAGAGAGAGAGAGAGAGAGAGATATGGACGCAATTAGTCAGCGAGAGTACGTATTGAAGGCTGACAGTAAACGAGAGAAAGAAGTTACAAATTATCCTCATTTGGACGGATGATGGTCATTACGGGGGCGATGAAAGCATGGACACTCTCTCTCTCTCTCTCTCTCTCTCTCCTCTCTCTCTCTCTCTCTGTAGGTCTTTATTGATTTCCCGGCCTTCACTGAAAATGTAACGGTATATTTTCAAGACTTACTTCATAATTTTAGCTGAATTACATAATTTTATGATGTTTATTAACAACTTTCCTTCAGTGAAGGAACAATATCATCAGTGATTCGTTTTTCATATAATACTTATACCTTGACCTTCCTAACAAATACAACTGATTACATGTTCATGATTTCATGAACATGTAATGTTGCGTAATGTCTGTTACTGTCATCACTGTCTATGAAACTATCTTTATATATATATATATATATATATATATATATATATATATATATATATATATATATATATATATATATATATATATATATATATATATATATATATACATATATATATATATATATATATATATATATATATATATATATATATATATATATATATATATATATATATATATATATATATATATATATATATATATACACCGGGACACAGAAATACCGAAAATGTTATCGAAGACGTGGACAACATTTGGAAGCTCCTTCAGATCCGTAACCCGTCTCTGTGATTCCCCTCACCCTCCCTATGATTTCCCTCATCTTTTTCCCATGGTTCCCTTCATCCCTTCCCACGATTCCCCTTACCAGTCATTGTGATTTCATTGACCCTTCTCTGGTATTCTCCTCACCCTCCTTATGATTTCCCTCAAACCTCTGTGATTCCCCTCACCCTTCTTATGATTTACCTCAACCCCTCGCTCTTCTTATGATTTCCCTCAACCCTCTCTATGATTCCCCTCACCCTTCTTATGATTTCCCTCAACCCTCTCTATGATTCCCCTCGCCCTTCTTATGATTTCCCTCAACCCTCTTTATGATTCTCCTCACCCTTCTTATGATTTCCCTCAACCCTCTCTATGATTCCCCTCACCCTTCTTATGATTTCCCTCAACCCTCTCTGTGATTCCCCTCACCCTTCTTATGATTTCAACCCTCTATGATTCCCCTCACATACTTATGATTTCCCTCAACCCTCTCTATGATTCCCCTCACCCTTCTTATGATTTCCCTCAACCCTCTCTGTGATTCCCCTCACCCTTCTTATGATTTCCCTCAACCCTCTTTATGATTCCCCTCACCCTTCTTATGATTTCCCTCAACCACTCCTATGATTCCCTCACCTTCTTATGATTTCCCTCAACCCTCTCTATGATTCCCCTTGCCCTTCTTATGATTTCCCTCAACCCTCTCTATGATTCCCCTCACCCTTCTTATGATTTCCCTCAACCCTCTCTATGATTCCCCTCACCCTTCTTATGATTTCCCTCAACCCTCTCTATGATTCCCCTCACCCTTCTTACGATTCCCCTTAAATCTCTCGACGATTCCCCTCACCCCCCTTATGATTTTCCTTGGCCCTCTCTACGATTTTCCTTACCCTCGTTATGATTCTTCTGACCCCTTCCTACAGTTCCCCGCACCAGTCTCTATAATTTCACTCACCCCTCTCTTCATTCCCCATCCTCCTCCTTACTATTACCATTACCACTAACTACGTTTCTCATTACCTCTTCCCAATATTCCCCCTCACTACCTCCGACGACGTAACTCACTCATCTCTACGATTATTCCCACCACACCCTACATTTCCCCTACCCCTCTCTCCAGATTCCCCTCACCCTTAAGGACATGTCCTCCCCACACAAGCCCACCCCACCCATGATCTTCGATAATTGTTGAGAATCACTACAACATTGTGGTACTCTAATCGCGAGAGCAGTTCCATCTGACACTTTTTAAAGAAAGAAAAAATTCCAGTTTTAAATCTCTTACTAAATTGACCTTTACATTTTACCTCCTTAGGCTATGTATGAGAGAGAGAGAGAGAGAGAGAGAGAGAGAGAGAGAGAGAGAGAGAGAGAGAGAGAAACACACCCAGACAGGGGAGAGGAGTGTGTTGTTTAACCAGTGAGAAAATCATAAAGTTCAAGATTTATTTCCGGATTATAATTACTTTAAATTATTCCTTTTATTTAAGCCTGTTAATGAACTTCTTATGCCCACTACAAGCAAAATTCCTATATAGTATATATAAGGGATACTCAATATCAAAGGTGATGTTTCATGATCAAGTAAAGAATATTTCAAAAGACAACTTTAATCATTTGTTGTTTTTCATGAATACGCATTAACAAGGGAACTCATCAAGCCACAATATAAAAAGAAATAATAAGACTATTAATATGCTAACCAGGTTTCCGTAGAATGGAGTGCCCGTATGTAAAAATAAGAAAAAAGATAAAATGTAAAATTCAGTAAAAAAAAAAAAAAAAACAATGGATGAAGTTGAAAGCATCGACGTACTTACATAAACATAAACGAACAAGATGATGAGCTCGAGCAACAGGAAGAATAAAATCGTTGCATGTATTTTTTGTCATAATTGAATTCATATTCCTGTTCATTTTCTGTGTCTCGAGGTCATTATTGTTTTAATTTGTATACCTTTTTTTATAACTGTAATGATAATTAATCAAGTGATTTTTATTCTTGTGACAAAACAACGAAAAAAGGGAGCGTATAAACTCAGCACTTGAGATCATCAGGCAGCAACAGCCTTCCCTACCTGATGCCGAGTGAGCTGTGAAAGAAAACGTAACTAGTCGCAAATTTAAAGGGACACTGCACAAAACGTTTAGATTGCTCACGCGTTGCTTGTCAAATTTCTTAAACCCTTTGTCACCGTAACAGATAACTGAAGTTTTGTTCATGAGAGCATTAAAGAAACATGGAATAGTCTCAGTGTTGATAGAATATTGAAGTATTTTTCATTAAGAGACGCGTTTCAGTGAGATGCATTGTTAATTATTTTTTCCACGTTCAGAATTACATTCAAATGCTGCGGTGAGAGTTCCAGAAGTAGTGGCGTCGCTATTGTGGGGAGGTGGGTGGGGGGGGGGCAGACGGGGCCCGGGCCCCCCAGTCAGATGTTTGGCCAACCCCACCGGCACCCCAAGTTGAAATTCCCGTTGTAGACAAACTTTACCCATTACAGTATTTGATACTTTTGCATATAGTAAGAGTTGAAAATTAATTAAAAATTGAGCTCTATAATATCAAATACAGGATTACTAATTACTAATACTATTATTTTCCTTCATTACCATGGATATATACATTCGAGAATAGTGTATTTTACCAATTACAGAATTGGTACATTAGTTTTGCGGTTTTCTTTGGGCCCCCCAAAATATCTTGGCCCCACCTAGGGACCCCACTGATGGAACGCCAGCTACGCCACTGTCTAGGCGTTAAGCGATTCTTTAAGTCAGCTTTTAACAATATCAATTTATTCATTTGATTTTTTTTAGAGCATTCACTCTTTACAGTCTACTGCTCCATATAGATTTAAACTGTTTGTATTCTACTGTTATTCTTACGGTGTTCATTTTTCTTCTATGTGACTTCATAGTTATGTGGAGTCAAACTAGCGTGGTTTTTGGTATCTTTTATCACTTTGCAGACCAAAGTCAAATATTTTCTCTAAGTTTATGCCAAACAGAAGTTACATGCGTAGTGCAGAAGGTATCGCAGGAACGCGAACTTGTCCGATCATTGTTTTGACGTCGACTTTGGTTACTTGATTAAAGCCGAGAAAGAACCTTTCCCGGAAACTTTTAGCAGCTTTACGTCAAGCGTTTTTGCCGAGTAGCCTGTATTGTAGCCTATATTTTCCTATATTAGTTAAAACTGACGTCACCCATGTTCTTGTTTGTGACTTCAGAACCGAAGTAAAAAAAAAAAACTGAAGTGACTGCAATTTTGCACCAATTAAGAAGGAGTCGGGCGTCAAGATACAAATATTGGCGATAGATGATACAGGAGGATTTCCCCTAAAAAAAAAAACTATATATATATATACTATATATATATATATATATATATATATATATAATATATATATATATATATATATATATATATATATATATATATATATATATATATATATATATAATAAAATAAAAGTATATATATGTATCATATATATATAATTTACCAGTTAAAATAAGCCTGCTATCGTCTCACCATTTAACAGAATTATTATTATTATTTGTAGAATTATTATTATTATTATTATTATTATTATTATTATTATTATTATTATTATTATTATTATTATTGTTGTTGTTGTTCAGAACAGGATCTCTATTCATATGGAACGAGCCAACAGGGGCCATTGACTTGAAGTTCAAGCTTACAAAGAATATGGTGTTCATTAGGAAGAAGTAACAGAAGGTAAAGGGAAATATAGAAAGAGGAGAGCTCACTTATTAAACAAAAAAAAAAAGAAAAATTAATAAATTAATAAATAGAAAAAAAAATGTATTAAAATGCAAGGAGAATAGCATTAGGGTACTAGAGTACTAGGGTACTAGGGTAGTAAAATGACTCGCCATAGACGAATAATAATGGAAATGATCTTTCCTAAGTAGAGAAGGAAAGGCCACAGTCGGTAACGAACTCACTACATGGGGCTGCCCCACTCCATGCGTTCTTGCTGTGTCGATTATTTAATTTTGTATTCACCCTGAACTTGTGGTGATATTCGTCGGTACGAGAGAGGTTCTAGTACTCCATAGGGGCCGTACGCCATTGTTTTGAATTTCATGATATATTTTCCAGTTTATTTAATACAGATTGACGTCTATCTTTTAAATGTTTTTTTTTTATTTATTCAATTTCTTCTCTTTTTTCTCTCTTTTGTTCTTTTATGGACATTCTATTTTGGGGAAGCTCGACCTTTTGACTTGAGACAGTCGAATGTGAGCAAATTTTGACTTATAATAATACTAATATAAATTAATAAATAATTAAAATATTTATTCTGAAATAATAATACTATTATAAAATAATAAATAGATAAAATATTTATTCTGAAACAACGATAATCTACGGGAAGTAAAATCCCATTTAGATTCGCCTTCGTCCAGCCCGGGGAAAGCTTTTCTCGCTACTATCACGTGTATAAGTGTACTGAATGAAGGTACCTTTATTGAGCTTCAGAACGGTACATAACGTCTCTAGAGTTTGAACTTGCCATTTCGATCGGCCAATTAAGAATTAGAGGAATTTATTTCTGGTGATAGAAATTCATTTCTTGCTATAATGTGGTTCGGATTCCACAATAAGCCGTAGGTCCAGCTGCTAGGTAACCAATTGGTTCTTAGCCACGTAAAATAAATCTAATCCT
>NC_089742.1:36473012-36478012 GCF_040412425.1 Macrobrachium rosenbergii | reverse complement strand
CAAACGAAATTCTGAGCGGCGAAACTCCGCCACACTACTCCAGATTTCGGATTTCGTACCTCGGCAGCCAAGAAAACACTAAAAGTAGGTCAGGGAGTTGTCGGTGGGAGTTTTGGCTGCCCTCCATTCCAATCCTGCCCCGTTCAACGTCCCCGAGTCTTCCGCTCCAACCCTTTTTCTGTAAGAGAGAGGAGGAGAAGAAGAGGAGGAGGAGGAGGAGGAGGAGGAGGAGGAGGAGAGGAACAAGATGATGAAGAAGAAAATAAGGAAGAAGAAGGAAGAGACGAAAAAGAAGACCAAGATGAAGAAGAAGAAGAAGAAGAAGAGGAGGGGGAGAGGAAGAGGAACAAGATGAAGAAGGAGATGAGGAAGAAGAAGAGGAAGAGGAAGAAGAAAAAGAAGAAGAAGGAAGAGAAGAAAAAGAAGAACAAGATGATGAAGAAGATGAGGAAGACGAAGAAGAAGAGGAAGAGAAAAAAGAAAAAGGAGAAGAAGGAAGAGAAGAAAAAGAAGAACAAGATGAGGATGAAGAAGAAGAAGAGGAAGAGAAAAAAGAAAAAAGAAGAAGAAGGAAGAGAAGAAAAAGAAGAACAAGATGATGAAGAAGATGAGGAAGAAGAAGAAGAAGAGGAAGAGAAAAAAGAAAAAAGGAGAAGAAGGAAGAGAAGAAAAAGAAGAACAAGATGATGAAGAAGAAGATGAGGAAGACGAAGAAGAAGAGGAAGAGAAAAAAGAAAAAGGAGAAGAAGGAAGAGAAGAAAAAGAAGAACAAGATGAAGAAGAAGAAGAAAAAGAAGAAGAGAAAGAGGACGAGGAAGAGGAAGAAGAAGCAACAGAGTTACAACGGATGTTTATATGGAAGTCGTAGCTAAGTCGGCGACTGGAAAGCTTTCCGCAGTTTTTCTTCGGGCTCTGACCAAATCGCTCTCGACATGAAAAACTAGAAGTAAGAGAAAAGAGAAGAGCAAAAGGAGGATGAAGATAAAACAAGTAAAAAATTCGCCCAAGTTTCTTCGGCGTAATCGAGTTTTCTGTACAGAGTATAATCAAGGCCACCGAAAACAGGTCTATCTTTCGGTGGTCTCGGTATAATGCTGTATGAGCCGCGGCCCATGAAAATTTAACCTCGAATAAAATAAAAACTACTGAGGCTAGAAGGCTGCAATTTGGTATGTTTGATGATTGGAGGGTGGATGATCAACATACCAATTTGCAGCCCTCTAGCCTCAGTAGCTTTTAAGATCTCAGGGCGGAGAGAAAAATGTGGACTTTAAAAAGTGCGGACAGAATAAAGTGCGGACAGACAGACAAAGCCGGCACAATAGTTTTCTTTTACAGGAAACTGAAAATAGCAAGAAGAGAGGTAAGAGAATAAAAGAGAAGAGAAAATAGAAAAATAAAAGAAAATGGAGAATAGAAAGGAAGAGAAAAGAGAAGAGGAGCATGAGGATAAAAACTAACAAGAAGAGAAAGCAGTAAGAGAATAAGAGAATAGAAAGGAAGAGAAAAGAAAAGAGAAAATGAAGGATGATGATAAGGATAAAGATGAGTCTCGAGGCAATAAATTTCGCCGTATGCTCAGCGAATTTCGCTGCGTGTTGAACGGCTTACTTTGGCGTTCTGGCGGCTCGGCGAAGTTTTCCTTTTAAAGGGTTCACGGGTAAAGTGCGCGGGAATGGGATCCGGGACCCCTGTAAACAAAGACGCTGTTGGGTTGGCGGGTTTTGACACGCTTTTTAACGGCGAGTTGCTTTTCGAGTAAGACTGAAGGCATTTGCAAGGTTTTGATGGAGGGAGTCACACACACACACACACACACACACACACACACGCACCCACGCACACGCACATACACGGGGCGCTAGCATACGCTCATACGTATATACATGCATATATGTATGTATATTTGTGTGTATATATGTGCGTGTATACATATATATAATGTGTATATATACATATATATATATATATATATATATATATATATATATATATATATATATAGAGAAATATATATATATATATATATATATATATATATATACATGTGTATGTGTATGCGCATTAATGTGTGTGACAAAGCCTTGCAAATGCTTTCCAGTCTTATTGAAAGCAACTCAGTTAGAAAAGCGTGTCAAACCTCAAACCAACAGCGTCTCTGTTTATATATATATATATATATATATATATATATATATATATATATATATATATATATATATATATATATATATATATATATATATAAGACAGTGAATAAGAATGACCAAGCAGTGAGGCCATAAACAAAGAATTCTTATACAATACCACGTAAAACCATCACGTGTGGGATAAAGCACGTATCAAGACCTTAAGAGCATTGGACATAATTGTACCACAAGGCTTATAAGGCACCTAAAATAACTCGGCCGTGTTTCCAGTAAGTTAATCATAACATAATTGAAAAGAAAATGATGTTAGAGACTTCAAAGAAACTATGAATAATTCATCGTTCTTGGCTGGGAACTCTGAATTTGCCACAGAACTTTTTAAGATTTGAAATTCATAAAGTTTCTATGTCCGCTGTGTGTAGGCTCGTTTATGTGTATGCTTGTCATGTGTGTGCTCGTTTATGTATAGGCTCGTTTATGTGTATGCTTGTCATGTGTGTGCTCGTTTATGTATAGGCTCGTTTATGTGAATGCTTGTCATGTGTGTGCTCGTTTATGTATAGGCTCGTTTATGTGTATGCTTGTCAATGTGTGTGCTCGTTTATGTGTATGGTTGTCAATGTGTATGCTCGTTTATGTGTATGGGTGTCAATGTGTTTGCTCGTTTATGTGTATGCTCGTTTGTATGTATGCTAGCCAAAGTGTGTGCTCGTTTATACGTATTCTCGTCGGGTTGCGCTTGATATTCAGTGTTATTCAACAAGGTTGTTTTGGCAGGTGTTGATTGTATGCACACATTAATGAGTGTTTTTTTTGGCATTTGCCTTTTTTTTCTATTGTGGCTTTTATCTTTCAATCTCGGTTTTGAATAAGTGAATTGATTTGGCGTTTATTTCTGTGGCCTTACTACTGTAAAGAGAATGTTTTTGCATATCCTGAAAGCATTTACTGATTATGTCAGGCAATTTTCCTTGCTCTTAATGTTTTTACTAGGGTAATCACACAACTTTAATTATTTTTAAAACTTTGAATTGATATTCCCTTTGTATATTTTGTAAAGAGAATGTTTTTGCATATCCTGAAAGCATTTACTGATTATGTCAGGCAATTTTCCTTGCTCTTAATGTTTTTACTAGGGTAATCACACAACTTTAATTATTTTTAAAACTTTGAATTGATATTCCCTTTGTATATTTCTTTCCAGAGCCTGACGAATACGTTCATGCGACTTCTAAATTATGGAGGTTTTATGTACGCCATATCAGTGGAAATGATGAGTGACCTTGCTATTTATTTTACTCAAAAATCACTTTGCAAGTTATAATCCTCCCCAATCAGGGTTCAGACCCCCGGCGGATGGGGAAGGCGGGGTGGGTGGGTGTGTCCCCATAAGCGAAAAAGGGACTTTGCGTTTCCTCTGCTAAATCATATTCAAAAAATCTGGAAAGTTCTTGTCTGTTCCCGATAGTAAGATTTTGAGTAGATTAAATTTTTAGCAGAACCACGATTTAGACGCTGCAAGGAAATTAAGTACAAGAAAAACTTATTTTCGAGGCAAATCTTTAATTGACCGAGAGCTTTTCAGGAATGACAGTGCGTGAAGGCAGGACTTTGTATGATAGCTGTATTTAATTAAACATAACTGAATTAGCTTCTTATTATGCCAACTGAAAGACCAATGGGATGCGGAGGAGTCCATATTGCTCTGGGAATCTTAGTTAAACGAAAAGATTTACATACTGTCCCTTTCAGCGAAGTCATCGACGTTTTTAGACAAATATTATGTTGCATGCTCCGTGCTAAGAATCTTCTTTGTGGTGAAGAAATCCACATTGACGTCAGCATTATTACATATTCAAAATATATATAGAACGAGAGCTTTCGATAACCTGCATGCCCGATTCTCCTTCTCACCCTGAGATTGAAAAGGAGAATCGGGGCGGTTCTCCAAAGCTCTCGTTTTGCATATATTTTGAATACATATTTTCGCTGACATTATTCTGGGTTTCTTCATCATTTGAGTCATGCGATTATGAGATTTTTAAAAATTCTTAGTGATACTACGGCAGCTAAAAAGTTAAGTATACCTTAGTTTAACCAGACCACTGAGCTGATTAACAGCTCTCCTAGGGCAGGCCCGAAGGATAGATTTATTTTACGTGGCTAAGAACCAATTGGTTACCTAGCAACGGGACCTACAGCTTGTTATGGAATCCGAACCACATTATAACGAGAAATGAAATTCCATCACCAGAAGTAAATTTCTCTAATTCTTCATTGGCCGGTCGGAGAATCGAACGCGGGCCCAGCAGAGTGCTAGCCGAGGACGATACCAACCCGTCCAATGAGGAGCCACTACTACGGCAGCGTCAGCATATAACGATATATTGTAAAGCTTAAGGTTTACGGATATAATTCGGTGAGGAGGTGGGGAAGTGCACTGGGTTCTGTAAATCAACATATTATTATATTACTTATAACTTAAACACCCCGCTAATTCAGATTTCCCAAGTTCCTCAGAGCTCGCTTGAAGGCAAAGTTAAACTTACGAAGTTGGACACCTATGTGGGGAAAAGACCTCAGGGAAATGATGAAAAATAAGAGGCAGGAAGTGACGTAACTGTCTACAGTGAGCCGCACAAGAAGGCCAAGCAGTAGGCCAAAGACTTTTATTATGGTACAACAAAGGTGTAAATCATATGTGATGGAAACGCTCGCAGATCTTATGTTTTGTGAAGCTAAAAAAGTCTTGCAGTTCTACGATTATACGAAAAATAGCTTTAATGTATCGTTACGTTCTAAGAACGGCTGAAAAAAGGGTGTTAAGTGTTTCGTAATGATATCTTAAGG
>NC_089742.1:36450512-36470512 GCF_040412425.1 Macrobrachium rosenbergii | reverse complement strand
TTAGTGCCGTCAGTGCACCTCACGTGGTGCACTGTAGACATTCCGAAAGGGTATGTGCGGCGTCCCTTCGGCCCCTAGCTGCCCCCAATTCGAGGCCATTTTCTTTACCCTTATTCCCGTTTTCTTTCTTCAGCTTTGCTGTCCAGCACCTCTAATACTTCTCCGTGTGTGTTTTACTCCAAGTTCCACCTTTAGATCCTTGTACTTCATCTCCTTTAGTTTCAGGATCTTCATCTTGCTGTCCAACCACTCCAACTCCCTCTCTTTACTGCTGCGAGCGCTAAATGGCCGAAAGTCTCCCAGTGCTTGGCTTGACAACCTAAATTTCATGAATCATTTAAACGCAGTGTGTACTCTAATAATCTTTATTTCCTTACCACATTATTACTTTAATGCAGTCCTCTTTTATACTTTAAGTGTATGCAATATAAATTATTAAGATATGTATCATGTAGGTATCTTCTGCATAATACAAATTTTTCGAAGCATGTTTTATTATTATTATTATTATTATTATTATTATTATTATTATTATTATTATTATTATTATTATTATTACTGTATGTTTTATAATTGATTTTTAAGTATATCAAAAGCCACTGTTTAAATACCGCATTCTTCCCTTTAAAATAAAGCAAGCAGTTCCAAGTTATATTAGTATAGAAACTAAATACAGTACACGCCTGTATTCTTCCCTAAGCTCAAAACGCGGTACTAAAATTCGCGGGGAAAAAAAAAAGACCAGATCGAAAGCCCCTGTTACCATGGCAACCAGGATATGTTTGCAGTCGCCTCCGTTCTACGTGAACAGAGCAAAAAAAAAAAAAAAAAAAAACTGGGAAAGGCCATTGTTCGCTATTTATTGTTCGCTACTCAATGAGACCAAAGCTAACGCCTACTATGTCCACCTACGAGAGACCACATTTTATAAGAATATAAAAGCGACCTCATTATGCAAAACCTCTTCAAAGTCGTTTGTACGTAAAGCTTGCGCCGTTTGAAACCTCCAAATTCATGCTGATGTTCATAGGATATAGATTAGGTGTTAGCTTGAACGCTCATGATGGACAAATTGAAATTTTACAATTATACATATTATATATACATATATATATATATATATATATATATATATATATATATATATATATATATATACTGTATATATGTATTTATACTATATATATACACACACACGTATATATATATATATATGTTCGTGTGTGTGTATACATACATACACAATTTGTGTGTGTATGTGTGTGTAAGAATATTGATAGATATATCAGCTGAAACCACCGGAAGAGTTCAAAAGGCAACGACAAGAGTTCCAATTACTCCATTGCATTTTACGCATTCACATAGAGTGCAAAATACACGTAAGTACTTCACAGTCTGTTGTTTCCTTTTAAACACTCCCTGTAATATCAGCTCATTGTATATATATATATATATATATATATATATATATATATATATATATATATATATAAATGTATGTACTGTATATATGTGTATATGCATAGGTAGACAGACAGCTATATCACCTGAAACCACAGGAAACGTTTAAAAGGAAAGGACAGATTGCCGAGTACTTTCGTGCATTTATCACAACTTGGGATACAAAGTGTAAAACACACGAAAGTGCTGGTAATCTGTTGTTTGCTTCTAAACATTTCATTTCAGCTGATTATTAAATTGTGTACGGATTTGTGACCTATCTATCTATCTATCTATCTATCTATCTATCTATCTATCTATCTATCTATATGTATATATACATATATATAGATGATAGATAGATAGATTGATAGATAGATAGGTCACAAATTTCTTCTTTTGCAGTTTTCGTATGGTTATTATTATTATTATTATTATTATTATTATTATTATTATTATTATTATTATTATTATTATTATTATTCATTAAGAATCTTGCTTCATAGTTTGTTTGATCATCTCTGTTTCTCGTCATACTTCTGTTGTATAATTACTTGTAATTTATTCTTTACGTCTTTATTTATTTCTTTTTCTGTACGTGGCTGCTTAACTTTACTGACCGTCGACTAAGCTGCTTAACAGAAACGATTTCAGTCAATTTAATTTCCGGATTTTATGAAAAAGTGGCTCACTCAGACGGCTGTTAGATCTGGCCTGTTGACTTGCTTATCTGCCTGGGCGGCGTAACCAGGAAACGAGGACTCAACTCTGGAACAAATACTTTGGTACTTCGAGCAATACAAGTGGTTTCATTTTACCAAATGAGGGACCATCAACTCCGATTTCTAGATTATTCTCATTACATTTATCTCTAAAAATAAAATTCGAGCGGCTCTTGTTTGTCCGCCCCGGGTGGGGGCGGGGTAGGTAGGAGATCGGGAGAATAGGGGAGACATCATAGACATGGCACATCCACCCTCCTCCTGCAAGCCTGTTCGTCTGGCCTTGGTGGGGGCGGGGTAGGTACGGGATCGTGAGGGTAGGGGAGACATGACACATCCACCCTCCTGCTGCAAACCTGTTGTGGGGTAGGTAGGGGATTGGGAGGGTAGGGGAGACATGACATATCCACCCTCCTGCTGCAAACATGTTTGTCCGCCCCGGGTGGGGGCAGGGTAGGTAGGGGAGACTTGACACATCCACCCTCCTACACTGCGCATCATAGCGCGCGCCATCAAGCTCGTTTTCCAATATCTTATTTTCCTCATTGATTTCAGTATATCTAATTACTTCGCTCTCTTCATCAGCGCTTCCTTCTCAGAAGACCGATATTGTCCACCATATGTTAACTTCGCATGACTACATAATGTATTTTTTTTATAGTTTTTCATCTACTTCATCCGTTTTTCATTAGAATATCACCTTGTGTCCGGTATTCTTTTTTTTTATCTTTATTCATTTCATGAATAGGAAGAACTTTTACCCACTGATTTATTGGTCTCTGTAACCTGGCATCTTAATGTCTATGGTCACCCCCTAAACACATATTGTAATCATAGTTCGATTATTTCTCTCTCTCTCTCTCTCTCTCTCTCTCTCTCTCTCTCTCTCTCTCTCTCTCTCTCTCTCTCTTTGTGGAGGTAGGACTCTCGCTCTCCTCACAACCTAAAGGCACCGGGTTCAACCCTGGGCGAGGAAGTAACGATATATACAACATTTCTCAACATCCTTTGTTCATCTGTTGACGCAAACAGTGACTCATGCGCTTGTGGTCAGTCAGCTGTCGTCGGTCGCAGCCATGGGTGGAGAGGAGAGTGAAAGCTAGAAAAAAATATGCATACCTCGACGAGGTAACCGAGTACCCTTCTTTATTAGATACTCTCTCTCTCTCTCTCTCTCTCTCTCTCTCTCTCTCTCTCTCTCTCTGTTGGTGTAAATAATGAATGATGTATTTGTGGTTAGTCAGCTGACCTAGGTCGTAGCCATTGGTTGAGAGAGAAGGAGAGAAAGAAATAGCGACGTAGACCACCATATATCTAAGTAAAGACAGGACCTCGGTGCCTAGACGCGATACCCCCATACCCATCCTCATCAAGTATTCTCTCTCTCAATTCCAAAAGCTTGAGGCGACCTTCTTTGTGCAGAGACCCTCAGCCATCCCGCCAATCAAAATTATCATGTATTCAAGTCAGGCTGAATGTTGCCTGCGCCACAGTCGGGTGGTGGAAGGGGAGGGGGAGGGGGAGGGGGTAAAAGGTTGGATGGGGGAACAAAGGTCCCCCTGAGGTATAGATATCTGACAGTCAGCTGAAAAAGTGGAGTTTTGCGATGGCTGTGCTTTTGGAAGTTTCGATGATGTGGATAGGTATGTTGCTGGTAATACAGGTTATGTAGGTATGCTGCTGCTAATTCAGGTTATGTTCATACAGATCATGTAGGTATGTTGCTGCTAATGTTTTAATACAGGTTATTTAGGTATGTTGCTGCTAATGTTTTGATAGTGGTTATGTAGGTATGTTGCTGCTAATGTTTTGATACAGGTTATGTAGGTATGTTGCTGCTAATGTTTTAATACAAGTTACGTAGGTATGTTGCTGCTTATGTTTTGATACAGGTTATGTAGGAATGTTGCTGCTAATGTTTTGATACAGGTTATGTAGGTATGTTGCTGCTAATGTTTTAATACAGGTTATGTAGGTATGTTGCTGCTAATGTTTTGATACAGGTTATGTAGGAATGTTGCTGCTAATGTTTTAATACAAGTTACTTAGGTATGTTACCGCAAATGTTTTGATACAGGTTATGTAGGAATGTTGCTGCTAATGTTTTAATACAGGTTATGTAGGTATGTTGCTGCTAATGTTTTGATACAGGTTATGTAGGAATGTTGCTGCTAATGTTTTAATACAAGTTACTTAGGTATGTTGCTGCAAATGTTTTGATACAGGTTATGTAGGAATGTTGCTGCTAATGTTTTAATACAGGTTATGTAGGTATGTTGCTGCAAATGTTTTGATACAGGTTATGTAGGAATGTTGCTGCTAATGTTTTAATACAGGTTATGTAGGTATGTTGCTGCTAATACAAGTTATGTAGGTATGTTGCTTCTAATGATTTAGTACAAGTTATGTAGGTATGTTGCTGCTAATGTTTTAATACAGGTTATGTAGGTATGTTGCTGCTAATGTTTTAATACAGGTTATGTAGGAATGTTGCTAATGTTTTAATACAGGTTATGTAGGTATGTTGCTGTTAATACACAAGTTATGTAGGTATGTTGCTTCTAATGATTTAGTACAAGTTATGTAGTATGTTGCTGCTAATGTTTTAATACAGGTTATATAGGCATGTTCTGCTAATGTTTTAGTATAGATTATGTAGTATGTTGCTGCTAATGTTTTAATACAGGTCATGTGGGCATGTTTCTGTTAATGTTTTAATATAGGTTATGTAGGTATGTTGCAGCTAATGTTTTCACAAAGATTATGAACAGGATGATAATAATATAAATACTGAGAAAAGTCATACAAGATTTAACGTCAGTACAGTAACGATATTAATTACAATATTTTGTGGCAAAGTGTTTATACTCGTATATTGGGAAGTCACGTTCACAGAATGAAAGCCATCGTTTGGTATTTTTTAATCGGTTGCAGTCAACATTGCCAAATCCGCATACATTTTTTTTAGAGCAATATCAGTCAATTTGCTCAAAGACAGTCATACCCAAGAAAGGGACTTTCTTGCTAGTCTTCATAATTGCCACGACTGTGAAGATAGATTTTGGATAGTTTGTGTTATCATCAAGCCGGGAAATCTAGGTTTATGTCCTTGAGAAGTTAGCACGACAAATTAAGGAGTGATAAATCAAGAGTGATTGGTCCAGAGCATGGTTAAAAAAATAGCGACTTGCACGTAGGGTTAACGGCCTTACCGCCGACACCTACTATCCATTTCAGAAACCGCGAGTCATCAATTTTCTCAAATATCTTTCAAACAACTGATTATTTGATCGAAATGGTACTTTGACACTGTACAAGACACCTCCCGCTAATTTTTGGCAATATAGTGCATTGTCAAATGATTTTATTTAAGGTGTTTACTCTTGACTTACATGGTGTTGCCAAGCATCGCCGAACTATGCACTCGAACGTCCTCTATCCCCATCCCGTCCCTCCCTCTCCCTTCCCCTCCTCATCCCTCACTCAACCCACTTTCCTGGCCTCCCATCCTTCGCTCCCCCGCCTTTCCTGTCCTTTCCAGTTTTGCTGACTCATGGACTTTGCCTTTAAAAGTCAAGAGTAAACGCCTCAACTAACACCATTTGACAATGCACTTTATTACCAAAAATTAGCGGGAGGTGTCTTGTACACTGTGTCAAAGTACCATTTCGATCAAAGATTTAGTTTGAAAGATATTTGAGAAAAACGATGACTCACGGTCCCTGAAATGGATACTAGTGACGCCAGGACCCATATTCGTTTGATTTTGAGACATCACCCCTCCAAGAATAATAAACTCATAGCCACGATACTCAAGACGTGACTAATTAGTTCTGAGGAGTATTGACAGGTGAGAATGGTTGGTAAGAGGAAAGATGGGAACTCAGAACAATGAAGACGCGATTTATACCTTTTGCAGTCTTTGGGCTATATTATTCTGTACAGTGTATTCAACTTTTGACTAATCCAGCCATTGATTAAAAAATTTCTCTAACTGATAACATCGAGTTCATGGTCTTCAGTAGTTTTGACCTGAAAGCAAATATTTGTTCACCCTAAGTCAGTTCGAATAGATCTCAACTTTAGGTTGAGCAATTGCAGATACTTGACAAGGACAGGGCGCGGGGAATCCAGGTATTGCAGCAGACATTGAATGACCTCGTGTTTAAAGAGAGAGAGAGAGAGAGAGAGAGAGAGAGAGAGAGAGAGAGAGAGAGACGAGGTGCAAGGAATCCAGGTATTGGAGCAGACAATTATTGAACTCGTGTAAAAGAGAGAGAGAGAGAGAGAGAGAGAGAGAGAGAGAGAGAGAGAGAGAGAGCGAAAAAAAATCTTTAAACCTTCTAACTCTCGATCCTTTCCATCCTTTCATAACGTAACCATGAAGTAATTTAACAATCACCGAGTTTTGGAAACTTTCGACCCTTTGTTGTTCTGACCTCACTTCTGCGAAGGTTGGGCAAGAAACTGACTTTTCTTGACGCCGAGGCTTTAAATGGAAACTCCGAGAAGAAAAGGCTCGTTAAAAGTCTAAAAGGAAATAATAATTCAACCCGATGGTTTTCACATGCTTGAGGACTATGCATGGGGTTATTTTACACCAATAAGCGTTGGCATAATATCCTTAGCTGAAGTAATAATTTTTCCTTGATCAGGACTAAGGTCTTCTGGCTCAGCTGGTGAGAGAGAGAGAGAGAGAGAGAGAGAGAGTTGGTATAACTAAAAAATGAGTTTATCAAAGGGCTCCTCTAACCATGCCTTGAGTTTATAAGTTCCTGTCGGTTCTAAGTTTGGCCAACAGAAGAGGGGCCAGCGTAGAATTAAGTCCTGCCTTGTCAAAACCCAAAGGACTATGAAACTTGCAGCAAGCCTTTGCAGCTTGACAATGCAAGGTGCAGTGAGACTCAAAAGCAGAATAATTAAATTCTCCTGGGAAAAAAAAATATGTAATGTGGATTCTTAAACAGCATTAATTCGTAATTAGCCAAAAATAGCAACTTTTTCTATTGGCACGATGAAGCTATGAGAGAGCTTTGAAAAAACGCAAGACAGTTTTAAAGGTGATAAAGGGAATTTTTTTGATTTTATATAAAAAATATTGAATTTCGAGATAGCATATAAGATAGAGAGAAATAAAACAATTGTAACAAAATACATCTTTTTGCTGTGTTACGGACAACGTTAAAAGCAAGCTGTATAACATTAATTCATTTTCAACGCGTTACAAATTACATCATGGAATTAAGTTTCGGATGTTATAGATCTAATTATAATTAAGTCTAGCTTGGTTTTATTTTTATACTGTAGGGGACCAGTTTTTCACCTCCTTACATTGAGTTATTCCCATAGCACATTTAGCGGCTTGATAAAAGTTTTAATAAGTAAGATATTTATAATACTTTACGAGGAAGGATTTGCTTGCCTTTAGGGTAGGGATGAAAACGTGCTTATTTCTCTGTGCTTTCAAGAGAAACTCCCACCCTGACCTCGCTTTCGAAAGAAACAGTGCCTACGAAGCCCCGGGTGTTAAGAGGAATTTTTTCCTACCTATTGAAAATTGGTAAAACTTTTAGTCTGGTTCGTGGGAAAGACCAAAGATGCAGTGGAGATAGAATTGCTGATATGGGAGGCTTTCAGTCTTGCAAAGGGGTGGTCAATGTATCTTGAGTATATCTGTAAATATTTACACTAGCGTAAATATTCATAGACAACTTGAATTTCAACATGAGTTCAATTAGCATGAATCTTCTAAAAGGGGTGAAAAATAGGTTGACCATAATTGTGATCTTATTTAAATTTTTTAGTACGAAAATTGATGGACTATCATTTCAACATTAGTTCAACTGACATAAATCTTCTAAAAAGGGTAAAAAAGACGACCATATTTTAATCTCTCTCTCTCTCTCTCTCTCTCTCTCTCTCTCTCTCTCTCTCTCTCTCTCTCTCTCTCTGTTTTTACTAACAATTAAGAAGCTACGAACCAAACTAAAAAATATGCAAAGAACGTAATAATATGATAGTCATTATCTTGTTAAACTTCGTTTCTTCGGTGACTCCATTTGCCTAAAATAAAATAATGACCTCATTAATACGACCCCATTACGTACCAAAACATCGAATATAAAGTTTCATACACCTATTAATCCATTTTGATGCGAAACATCTGCAAATGCAGAAGCCCATTTAAATATTATTCATGAAGACTTGAAAGGGTTTACCGAGAGGAGTTTGGAGCTAAAGAAACGTGCTGGACTGTCAAGGGTCATTTATTTGAAGGCAGAAGAATGACACTGGTGAAAATACGTGTTTTTGACGCTGTTGCGTATCTGAAGGCATTTTGTTTGTTTTTTTCGGTTAACACAGAGTTGCTCTTATTTATTTGCTTATATATGTACATGAGGTGTTTATATATTCAAAAATACACATACCTATTATTCCAGTAGACACAGTGGATTCCCAGCGGAGCAAATACTGTACAAGCCAAAATGTGATCCGATCACTCTGGGGAACATTTCTGAGACTACAGAGAGATAAAGTTATGTTCTGAAATGTCTCAGTTCATTGGCCTATTTGTTTAACTTCTTATTTAACATAAAGTTCTTAGTTTTGTCTTCAGAGAAATCAAAAGAGAATTTACTATCTTCTCATTTCTACTGTTTGCGAGTCAACTATGAAATCCCTGCGTAAAATACCTTCATTGCCTTTCTGCTATTTCGTAGCCCGCTAAGAGATTTCATCAGCTGCAGTTGATCAGCACACGCACACAAATATATATATATATATATATATATATATATATATATATATATATATATATATATATATATATATATATATAAGTATTTTGTATGTATGTATGTATGTATGGGTATGTATGTATGTATGTATGTATGTATGTATGTATGTCAACGCCCTCAGCAACGTGACCTCATTCTGATTACTCAAAAGTGGCTTTGTTTTTGTGTGTAATTCGATTCCCGCTACATATAATCCCGGACACCAGACTTACTTACATCTTTCATTTGGATCTAAGGCTTGCAGTGACAATCGTATCGCAAAAAGTGTGAAGAATTAGAGAATATTAAAGGGGACATCGTGGCTGTTACATTTCAAAAGTATAAAAGTGACCAGTACATTATATATATATATATATATATATATATATATATATATATATATATATATATATATATATATATATATATATGTATGTATGTATGTATATATATATACATGTATATTTACATACATACATATATATATATACATATATATATATATATATATATATATATATATATATATATATATATATATATATATATATATATATATATATATATATATGTTATATATACATATATAAAACTTATGTGTGTGTGTGTGTTGGGCTGATTGATATATAGTAGAATATTTTTATATATACTGCAATGGCTGTAGAATATTTTCAGACTGCAATTGTTTATTAAAAAAAAAATTTTTTTTTTTTTTTTTTTTTACAAATTTGATGAAGATTTGCTTTCTACTTACTGCGGCGTTGTTGTTGACCTGAATCCTGTGCAAGTCAAAATAGTTCTATTATTTCTGAAAGATTTACATCCGCCAAAGAATATATATAACCTTTTAGCGAACTGATTTCTTTATATATAGCATTACAAAGTGAATTTACAGCAGTTGCTGACTATTTCCAGTTGAATACAGCTGTCTCAAACATGAATGCAAGAGAGCAACGCATTGTTTCGAATTTCAGAGAAAACACCCTCAGATTATTTCCTGAATTACTGCTCCTAAAAAGCAAAGCATTCTTTACAAAGCTATCAACGTGAAAATCTGATAAAACAATAATGAAATCATCACTGTAATATCCCTTATATGAGAGTTCATATTAAGGCGTTATGTTGTAAAATGTTTTTCCATAATAGATAAAATGATCTTCATAAGTAGGTGAAATGCATATGAAGGGTCATTAATGAAAATTTAATCTTCGTCGGGGATTTTCGTCTAATGAGCATTTACCTTCAGGTGCCATGAGTTCGCCCACTGGAGAGGAAGAGATTTGCAGACGATTTTCTACTTGATAAAAAATTGGTGCTTTTTCGCAAACAGAAACTATGTCGTGTTTTTTTTTTACTGTTAAAAGATAAAGAGTTTTATATTCAATTGCGTATTTGTAATTATAAAACGAGCTGGAAATCTTGCGAGAGCTCCTGTTACTGTAATTAAAAATATACAAAGACACGAACTCACGTTTATATTGCAACTGAAGGTGTACCCAAAGAAGCTAAGACAAGTTACAGTAACTTATTTGTATCTTAAAGTAATCCATTTGTATCTATGAATTTAGTGAACATTTTCATGCTCTACATGTAGCCTATACTGAAATTACAGTGATGACTTCATTATTGTTTTATCAGATTTTCATATGTGCGTGTGTGGGGGCTGATTGGCCATAGAATACATGTATAACTCAGTATACATGTTCTACATGTATACTGAGTTCTGCGTTGTATTTGTGGTGTAGAAAAAAAATCCCAAAATCAGCTCTTAGAGCCTCCCAGAAGGGCTCGGGAGTCTGGTGTGGGTGGAAACGGGTAACAATGAAGCCCGGGTAGGCACTAAAATAGTGTGAATACAAGCACAGTGCTCAACTTGAAAGCACAGAGAGATTCGGATATGTTCCATGTTGTAATAAATTAGAAATCGATATTTACTGTATGTCATTATTATAAACGAACACCAAAAACATTATATTTGTTTTAGAGGCTTTTTGTTGAAAATCTAATATCAATGGATTACTGAGTAGCAAAAAAAAAAAAAAAGTAGATGACTAAATGAAATAAAGGCGAAAAGAAAGAGCTCGATGTTGCCATTACACCATCGACCTTTTTCCACCTCTACTCGTCAGCTAATTCGCTTTTATTTCTAATTTTAATTTCCGACGTCAGCGGGGAAAAACAGCGCTTGACGTCACTCTTCGTCATTTCGATCGATGGCCGCGCGTGCATTCGAAAGCAAGCAAGCAAGCAAGCGCGCGAATCGTAGCGAGAGCGAAAAGAGACGCTTCTCGATATTTTCATCCGCTAACAAAAGTCAGAGTCAACTAACAGGTAATTTACGTCGGGAATTATTAGTTTCTAGCCTCGTAGGGGTTTCGTGTCTCTACTGTGACCTTTGGGATTTTTAACGGGTGAGTTGATGAATAAATTGATTTTTGTGGTGAGGTACGGGAGAGGCAATGGGTGATTGGAAGGGATACGTATTGAATTTCATGTTTATATATATAATAAATATATATATATATATGTATATATATATATATATATATATATATATATATATATATATATATACTATATATATATATACAGTACATATATATTATATATATATATATATATATATATAGTATATATATGTATATGTATATTTATATATATTCACACACACACACACACACACACACACACACACACACATATATATATATATATATATATATATATATATATATATATATGTGTGTGTGTGTGTGTGTGTACAGTATATAATGCGTGTTGTGTGTGTGTACGTGCAGAAGTAGAAATATGTATATATGTATGTTTATAAAGCGCACTATTTGATACATTAAGAAAAGATAGGAAACTCGATAGATCAAATACTTTCGCCATGATAAAATGCTCAGGAATTCAATACTCAGTTTTCAATCGACACAGACGAGATAACTGGAACTTTTATTATATACCAATATACCTTTTACATTATATGTCTTGTATTATACGACTGTGCAGATACAAACCTGCACAAAATATTAACTCTGTGATAAACTGAGATTCTCGAAAATTAAAATTTTTTTTGTGAAATGTTTTGCCAAGGTCGACCACGGGTCAGGGGTCAGCCCATTAAAGCAAGGGTTATTGACCTTTTTTTCCAAGCAATTACCCTCTTTGTTATCAGAGTTTCGACTCGTTCCCCAGGTGACTGACAAGGAATATAGAAGAATTATTACCAGTTGATACTAATTCTCAAGAAAATACTGCTACATTTTAAGAAATCAAATAGTTTAAATTTGAATTGGTATATTTTATAGTTTTTATTAGTAATATCTCTCTCTCTCTCTCTCTCTCTCTCTCTCTCTCTCTCTCTCTCACGAGACTAACAAAATCCAAAGTCAATACATTTTAGCCCTCTGTCTAATTGTTGCTTGGAAATTCTCTTGTGTCCTCGTGTTGAAATGCTTCACCAAAGTTTTGTCCTTCTTCCAAGAATCACAATTTCAAAATTCCTCCATAATACGTTCATAGGATTTTCCGCCCTAAAATGTACCCGAAGACAAACGAACAAGGAATGGAATGATCCATTTTGTGGCAAATGCAAGTACGTGATCAAATAAATTCTAATATTACTTCTGTCTTGAACTCACACAAGAAATCACGTGATATTGAAAACAAATAACAAACAAGTAAAAAATACGCCGAAGTTTCTTCGGCGCAATCGAGTTTCCTGTACAGCCCGGGCAAATGAAACTCAGCCGCGGTCCGTTAGTGGCCTCAGCCACGGCCCATGAAATTTTTAGAGCGGCCTTTGGCACTCAGCCACGGTCCGGTGGTGACATGTGTTGTTGGTACGTATGCAGGTTCCAGAAGTACGATTATGGCTAACTTTAAACTTAAATAAAATTAAAAAAACTACTTAGGCTAGAGGGCTGCAATTTGGTATGTTTCATTATTGGAGGGTGGATGATCAACATACCAATTTGCAGCCCTCTAGCCTCAGTAGTTTTTAAGATCTGAGGGCGGACAGAAAAAGTGCGGACGGACAGACAAAGCCGTCACAATACTTTTCTTTTACAGAAAACTGAAAATGACTCATTTGTCTTCAGAACGACTTATGTCCTACAAAAACAAAAAATTACACTTTTCCTTGATGGCGTACGTATTTGTCAATATTTTTTCCCTAGCCGACTCTTGTTTAAGATAAATTTTCTATCCAAGCTTTTCTTCCTGTTCAAAACCATTTTGATGCATTTTCCTGCAAACATTTGAGAAAAAATTTCTCGTACTAAAAGTATTTTCCCGTAGAAAAATAGAGTGGAAAAAAATCCATTTTTCATCCGAAACAACTGGCAATTTTCGACAGCCACGAATTCCCGCGTTCGTTCAATCCCCAGTCGGTCAGCATCTTTCATACAATTCGAAAATTTTGTCGAAATTGTTTATTTTTGTAAGGTCGTTCTGTATAACATGGTAAAGAAACCCAGTATGAATCGTCTCGAAGCAGAATTTCGGTTTATAAATATTTACTTGCTTCAAGGAAATGAATGTTTTCATTTGCCAAATCCAGGTCATTTGAAGCAAGCACAAATCTTTGAGAGCGATAAAACAACTACTTTCTCTGTGGCCTTATTCCCTCCTAACTCAGCCTTAGATATTTCCACTGCAACTGACCCAACCACTCATCTCTTCATTAACGATAACTCTTTATCTTTCATTTCACTAAGGTAATCCCATAGTAATCGTATCTTTGACGTCTGGAAAGGTAGATTGATCTAATGGTATTTCCTATTTTTTCTCAAGTAATTTGTAGATGAACGCGTTTCAGTATTTACCTGTAATGATTTTGTCTTTTGCCTGATCCGAAAACAGCATTAATCTTTAATTTTAGAAGCGATCTCTTTTGCACGTATTCCCAAGACTGGGTGACTGTTTTACTTTTTTCAAACACTGACAAATTGTTCTTGCCTCTGTTATGGATGAAAAATTAATTTCTACTCAATGTTCACCTTTTAGAAAACATTAAATCCAACTGCGATTTCCAGTCACCTGAAAAAATTTCTTAAATCAGGATCACTTCTGACCTTCTATCCTACTTTACTTAAATATAAATATTCCCTGTTGGAAACTGAACTTTCTATTTTCCTCGGTGCTTCTGGATCACTGAAGCCTACCCCCTATTCAAGATGCAAGATTATTATCATTTACAAATGGAACCCCTTTGACAGTTAACTCAGTATGCGCAGTGGTGCCTATATCAGTCACTTTATCATGTCAGAAAATGTACTTTTGCATTCAAGTCGCCCAGTAAAATTGTCGTTTCTTCCTTATCAGTATCTCCCAGGCAAACCCGCGATTCTCCTGAAAATAGAGATTTCACTCCTACTCTCTCATTCTTATCTTCTTACCTGGACCATAAACTTTAGTAGGTACTGTTCGCCTCCCACTTCTCTAGGGTTCAAACGCGAAGATCATATATATGTAATGTGTACGCATGTTAATAAATACATACACACTCACACGCACACATACACACACACACACACATATATATATATATATATATATATATATATATATATATATATATATATATATATATATATATATATATATATATATATATATATGGAAGTATATTTATTACAATCACACTTGCGCAAGAGTAATAATAATAGGAGGAACAGACCCATAAAGTGAAGCGTGTTTCTTTTTCTTCTTGTTATATACCCATATCAACGCGTGTTACTTCGATGGCAGAAGCAATCGTAAGCCAGGAGAAGTGAAAATTAACTGGTAAAATCTGTATATAACAAGAAGAAAATAGAAACATCAATTTCACTTTATGGGTCTTTCTCCCCCTTTCCCAACCGGAACGTCATTGTTCGTCGACTTTTTATCAACAGCATCAACACAGCAGTAATAATAATAATAATAATAATAATAATAATAATAATAATAATAATAATAATAATGAATACTAACTTAAATTCTTAATATTTAGTTTTTTTCCCCTTTTACGTTTCCTTTACCTTCACCTCATATTCCGTAAACTCAGTCTCAAGTCCAAGATGTCCACCCAATATTTCTCAGTTTTGATGTTAATCACTTAGGAGCTTTTATTTTTCAAGTCCCTTAATTGATTTTCGTGGTCAGCCGTCTTTCCTGTTCTGCCTCTCTCACTCCGAGGACCTGTCTTTTTAAGGAGAGGAAGTTTCTTGTGCCGTCTGACTGTCTGTCTGTCGGTCTGTGTTCTAGTCTTCTGTCTTTCCTTGTTATTTTTATCATTTCTCTAAATGGGTTCTGTCTGTCTGTCCGTCTAATTTGTACGGCGTAAATTTGTATACAGGTAATGATGTTCGCATATTTTTCATCGTCTTTCCTATTCAGTTTCATTGCCACAAAGAGCTGTTCAAATTAACATTATGTCATCATAGTTTTCGTCACAACTTTACAACTTTCTGTAAATTCTCATTTTCATTTTCATTGCCATAATGAACTGTTTAAATGAACCTCATGTCTTCATAGCTTTCATCACAGCTGCACAACCTTCTGTAAGTTTTTCCTATTCGGTTTCACTGACTTAGAGAACTGTTTCAATTAACCTCATATCATGACAGCCTGACAGAGTGACAAAGAACTTTTTACCTGCTTTTGTTTCAGTTGACACAAGAAAATCCTTTCCATTTTGTCTTCTTCCACGGCCACTTTAAGTTAATTCATATTTATGCACCTCTATTGTCTCACTCAGTATTTTGCATTCGGGCAGACAAACGACCCCCTTGTCACCCCCACCCCACCACCACCACCACCAACCACGCCTTGATGCCCCTGCCCCACCTTAAAAACCACGTCACTAGCTGTTGCTCTTTTTAAGAACACTGATGTAGAGAAGGGGACAAGTTGTTAAGTGCTGTGTTTTTTTTTCGTAAGAGTTTTCTTTCTCATTTTCAGAGATGCGTGTTATTATGAATGGAGAGGAGTTTGTTTTGGAGAGAACTGCCCAGCAGCTCTCTCCTCTCTCTCTCTCTCTCTCTCCTCTAGATACATTATTGCTGCAATGATGGGGAAAGGGGCAAGTTGGAAAGTGCTATTTTTAAGGATCTCTCTCTCTTTATTTCGGGAAAATATCGAGGGGAATTTTTATCTAATATAAAAGTAATCATGTTACCTCAACTGACGGTAAACAAAGTATCATTAATTGTTTTGCAGTTAGTGAAACTAATTTCTATTTATGTACTGAGTTCTATAATACGTACCAATGGCTAGAATATATATAATATATATATATATATATATATATATATATATATATATATATATAATATATATATCATATATTCAAAACACACTCACACATATATATACAATATTTATATATATGTGTGTCTGTTATATAATAATTAATATATGCTTAGATGTCACTAAATAGCGTGTGACAATATAATCAGCTAAGGCGACAGGAAAACAACACATTTTCGAGGTACCTCGAGAATGTGTTGAAATAACACGAAAGCGCTTGGTACTCCTTTTAACTTTCCTGAATATATAATATACTATATATGTATGTAAATATATATATATATATATATATATATATATATATATATATATATATATATATATATATATATATATATATACACATACATATAAGGGCAGAAACTTCTGGATGAAAAAAGTTGCCACTTTTTATTGCATTTCTTTTCTGTGAATAGTGCTACCTGGCACCCAAAGGGAACTAGACGGAATGAAAGTGGTCTTATTTGGTTTCCAAAAGTAGTCGATGTTCTGGATCTCCGTAATTTAGAACCATGCTACTTCACTTTTACACACTTAGGATATACGTAGGTCTATCACTCCGTCTATGCACGTACAAACGAACACAAATCTTGACGCACGCAACACACACACACACACACACGCACATATATGTATATACATATATATATATATATATATATATATATATATATATATATATATATACATATATATGTATATATATATATATATATATATATATATATATATATATATATATATGTAAATGAATCACGAAAATATGGAACGTCATGAACATGTAATAAATTACAAAATCCACGAAGGAAAGGAAACAGGGGCCTTTGACCCGTAATCCTTTACTTAGCGCAGACAAGAAGTCGAAAGGCCTTGGCAGTACTTCCATTGTTTCTCTTTCCTTCATGGATTTTGTCTATATATATATATATATATATATATATATATATATATATATATATATATATATATATTATTAGAGTCAATGTTAAAGTGTGAAAGTTAATGCATACTCTGAGGACGACTTTTCTCCTCTCTGCCTGTAGAGGGAGACAGTTGTTCTCCGGAATTATAGCATTAAACTTTCTACACTTTGGCGTTTTTATGGGCTCCTTTAATTAGATGGAATTCTGTATTAACAAAAATATTTCACAGCCGTATATATATATATATATATATGTATATGTATATATAAGTATGCTCTACTTAATATATATATATATATATATATATATATATATATATATATATATATATGTATATATATATATATATATACATATATATATACATATATATGCATATGTGCATTTGTATGTAAAATTATTTATAATCATAAGCACCTCCCTTTTAGCCAGTAAAGTCAGCAGCTAGTACCAGGACACCCTCATTATCAGGTGCTTGTGCCTCACCAGTGCTACTTGTACCATGTAGGCTGCTGACCCTGCAGGCTGAGCTTAAGGTGCAGCTGCTTTGTGCATGCCTCACAGGGTCACACCCCATGTGCGGACGGCACTTCATAGCCTCACCATGGTTTAGCCAGTAAAGTCAGCGGCCAGTACTAGGGCAACCTCGCTAGAAAGGGCTTGAGCCTTACCAGTGCCGCCTGTATCATGTAGTGGCTGCTGACCCTGTAGGCTGAGCTTAAGGTGTAGCTGCAGAGTGCATGCCACACAGGGTTCCACCCCTTGTGTGGACTGCACTTCACAGCCTCACCTTGGTTTAGCCAGTAAAGTCAGCAGCCAGTACCAGGGCACCCTCACAAGAAGGGACTTGAGCCTGACCAGTGCCACATGCATCATGTAGTTGCTGCTGACCCTGCAGGACGAGCTTAAGGTGTAGCTGTGGAGTGCATGCCACATAGGATCCCACCCCTTGTGCGGACTCCGCTTCACAGCCTCACCTTGTTTTTAGCCAGTAAAGTCAGCAGCCAGTAGCAGGGCACCCTCACTAGAAGGGACTTGATCCTCAACATTGCCACCTGTATCATGTAGTGGCTGCTGACCCTGCAGTACAAGCTTAAGGTGTAGCTGCTTTGTGCATGCCACACAGGGTCCCATCCCATGTGCGGAATGCGCTTCACAGCCTCACTGTTGTTTAGCCTGTAAAGTCAGCAGCCAGTAGCAGGGCACCCTCACTATAAGGTGCTTATGCCTCTGGTGTAGCTGTGGAGTGCATGCCACACAGGGTTCCACCCCTTGTGTGGACTGCGCTGCACTGCCTCACCTTGGTTTAGCCGGTAAAGTCAGCAGCCAGTACCAGGGCACCCTCATTATTAGGTGCTTGTGCCTTACCAGTGTTACCTGTACGATGTAGTCTGCTGACCCTGCAGACTGAGCTTAAGGTGCAGCTGCTTTGTGCATACCTCACAGGGTACTTCCCCTTGTGCGGCCTGCACTTCACAGTCTCACCTTGGTTTAGCCAGTAAAGTCAGCAGCCAGTACCATGGCACCCTCACTAGAAGGGACTAGAGCCTCACCAGTGCCACCTGTACCATGTAGTGGCTACTGACTATGCAGGCTGAGCTTAAGGTGCAGCTGCTTTGTGCATGCCTTACAGGGTCCCACCCCTTGTGCGGGCTGTGCTTTACAGCCTCACCTTGGTTTAGCCAGTAAAGTCAGCAGCCAGTAGCAAGGCACCCTCACTAAAAGGGGCTTCAGCCTCACCAGTGCCACATGTACCATGTACTGGCTACTGACCCTGCATGCTGAGCTTAAGGTGCAGCTGCTTTGTGCATGCCCCATAGGGTCCCACCCCATGTGTGGACTGCACTTCACAGCCTCACCTTGGTTTAGCCAGTAAATTCAACAGCCAGTAGCAGGGCACTCTCACTAGAAGGGCTTGAACCTCACCATTGCCACCTGTATCATGTAGTGACTGCTGACCCTGCAGGCTGAGCTTAAGGTGTAGCTGTGGAGTGCATGCCACACAGGGTCCCACCCTTTGTGTGGACTGCGCTTCGCAGCCTCACCTTGGTTTAGCCAGTAAAGTCAGCAGCCAGTAGCAGGGCACCCTCACTAGAAGGCTCTTGAGCCCCACCATTGCCACCTGTATCATGTAGTGGCTGCTGACCCTGCAGACTGAGCTTAAGGTGCAGCTGCTTTTTGCATGCCTCACAGGGTCCCACCCCTTGTGTGGACTGCGCTTCACAGCCTCACCTTGGTTTGGCCAGTAAAGTCAGCTGCCAGTACCAGGGCACCCTCATTAGAAGGGACTTGAGCCTGACCAGTGCCACTTGTATCATGTAGTGGCTGACCCTGCAGGTATATATATGTATTTGTATGTGTATGTATAATTTATATATATATATATATATATATATATATATATATATATATATATATATATATCTATACATATGTTATATATATATAGATATATATATATATATATATATATATATATATATATATATATATATATATATATACAGTGAGAAGAAGAGTGTTGTATATCAAAAGAGTTGAAAAATCTGGTATCAAGCCATTTCATGTTATCAGCAAGCCTAACATCACTCAGCAACAGAGAGAAGACCATGCATGGTTTTGTGGTTCATTTCTTAAAGATTGGGATGAAGCTGACTTTCTCCATGTTGCCAGATCAGATGAATTCTTTCATTTACACAGTCAGGAAGCCAAATCATAAAAATGACATCATTTGGGCTGCAAAGTTGATGATATCAGAGATGACGAGCTATCGCCAAGGTGTGAAATTTCCTGAATGTTTGGGAATTTTCTCTGTTTACAGCCAAACGGTTAATGGATCATCA
>NC_089742.1:36425512-36448012 GCF_040412425.1 Macrobrachium rosenbergii | reverse complement strand
AAAGCTTCTGAGTGAGGGAGGAATATTCCAAGTGAGGGAGAAAGCTTTCAATTAAGGGAAAAAGCTTCCAAGTGAGGGAGAAAGCTTCCAAGTGAGGGAGAAAATTCTAAGTGAGGAGAAACCTTCCAAATAAATCAGAAAGCTTCCAAGTGGGGGAGAAAGCTCCCAAATAAGTCGGAAAGCTTCCAAGATAGGGAGAAAGCTTCCAAGTGTAGGAAGGATCTTCCAAGTAGGAGTGAAATCTTCTAAGCGAGGGAGAAAGCTTCCAATTGAGGGAAAAAGCTTCCAAGTTATGGAGAAAGCTTCAAGTGATTAGAAAAGCCACCAGAGGGGAAAACGTCCAAATAAGGAGAGAAAACATAAGAAGTGAAGTACAAAGCCTCCAAGTGAAGGTGAAAGCTTCTCAGTGAGGAAGAAGTATATATATATATATATACATACATACATACATACATACATATATATGTACACACTCAAACTTCAAAGCAAAATTGGATTTGAAAGTATATGAGAATATTATGTAAATATTGAAAATGCCACTCCATATTCAAATATTATCACATCTAATCGTGGAGACTGATTTAATATAAGATAACAAAAGATAGAGAGAAAACTGGTCTTGGAAAAATGAAAGTCTCTTTGCCTGTTCCATTCGGGGATACTAGCCAGATCCTCACGAAGAGCAACTCACAAGATAGCGAGAGTTTGAGAGTGATTCCTTCAAAAAGTGCTCGAAGGAAATGAGGGCGAATCGTCTAGAGTAGAATCATCTGCATAAGAAAAAGTAGGGCAAGAGGAGATTTGTAAGACGTTAGTTGTGACATGAATAACAAAGTCAAACTGTTCTCCTTAGATAAACTAGGAGACTTTTGATATTTAGAAAGGGAAGAGGAGATTTGAAAGTTCGTAATTCGTGAAATGAATAACAAACTTTAACTGTTTTTCTTATGTCAAGTTGAATTTGAGACTTTTGGACTCTGAAAATGACTAGACTCATACTTCGAACTTAGACTAACTTTAGCACTGTGTTTTCGACCCCTATTTTGGACGTTGGCTTTCGAGAATTTCTTGATTGTGTACCTCGTTTGCCCTCTAGTCCTCGATGTGTACATCACGCTTCGCAGTCCCGCGGGTACAGTGGAAGTTTATATAGATAAACTCGATGATTAATCAGCTTAATCAAACATTCACGCCATTCATTTTGGAACCTGGAATGTATTGCCTTCCTCTGTACCTCCAAAATAAGTAAACCTTCCTATTTCTAAGAGGCGCTTGCCATCACATGTAAGAAATCCAGTTATAAATACTTTTCTTGATGAACTGAGTTTGGTATAAACAGCCAACAGTGTCATGGGTGATCCAGAACAACATTGTGATTGCTCTGCATTCAAAGGTCGTGTACATGACGTCACTAAGTGTTTGCAATGCTAGATTATCGAGAAAGAATTTTATATATATATTTATATATATATATATATATATATATAAATATATTTAGATATATATATATATATAGAGAGATATATATATATATTTATATATTTATATATATATATATATATGTCTTTCTATATATCTCTATATATATATATATCTATATAACGAGAGAGAGAGAGAGCGACCGCTTACAGTTCATTTTTTTACTTGATTGTTACAAAAAAAACAGCAAAGGAATAGTGAGGCAATCAAAACGAGATTATACTGAAGCGCTTCGTTTTAATTCTAGACACTTGCTGTGCTATTGTGGAAGACAAGTCAGGCGCGCGTGGTATTTTACCGCCATTTAATTTTCTGTTAACATTATCAGAGTGGATTTAGAAGATTATACTAGGTCTGCCAAGTAATATATATATATATATATATATATATATATATATATATATATATATATATATATATATATAGAGAGAGAGAGAGAGAGAGAGAGAGAGAGAGAGAGAGAGAGAGAGAGAGAGAGAAAGCATAAACCTGCCTTACAACCTTCGCATAGGTCTATGGATAGTGCAATTTAATTTTTTTCTCTTTCATCTACAAGTTGGATTAAAATATAACTGAAAGGTATCAAAATTGCCCTTAAAGTAAAAGATAATATAGAAATCTGCCTTCAACCTATACATAGGTATATTTTATAGTAATATTGCATTTTTCTATTTTTGTGAGCTACCCGGCCTACAGTGGAAGCACAATATCCTGAGAGAGAGAGAGAGAGAGAGAGAGAGAGAGAGAGAGAGAGAGAGATAAATAAAGCAAATAAACTCACAAATAAGGATATAACAATATAAATAGCAATATATTAGAAGTAACATCACGTTAATGGCAGTATCGCAGCATAATCTTATAAGCATTGTCAAAAAATAATACTGATATACTGATAATACTGCTCATTTCCATATACAATGGCAAGGTTGACAATTCTGGTGATCGAGAGAGAGAGAGAGAGAGAGAGAGAGAGAGAGAGAGAGAATTCAAACGAAATGCAGATCTTTAGATAGTACTAATTTACTGTTGCCATCTACATTCAAGACAGAGAGAGAGAGAGAGAGAGAGAGAGAGAGGGAGATGTTATGCATACCTTAGTTTACCCGGACCACTGAGCTGATTAACAACTCTCCTAGGGCTGGCCCGAAGGATTAAACTTATTTTACGTGGCTAAGAACCAATTGGTTACCTAGCAACGGGACCTACAGCTTATTGTGGAATCCGAACCACATTATACCGAGAAATGAATTTCTATCACCAGAAATAAATTCCTCTAATTCTTCTTTGGCCGGCCGGAGACTCGAATGCGGGCACAGCAGAGTGCTAGCCGAGAACTATACCGACCCATCCAGTGAGGAACTGAGAGAGAGAGAGAGAGAGAGAGAGAGAGAGAGAGGGAAATTATATATAGGATGTCAAATACCATTTCATTTATTCCCTTTCCATTACAACATTGATGGCAATCATTGTGATTTCTAGTTTACGAGTATCATTCCTTTTCCTCATTCTTCAATCATTAAAAGTAAAACCCTCATTTTTCATTCAAATACAAAGGTAACTGCTAAGTAATCAAGATACTTAGCGACCCAATTAATAAATCGTACAGATGTGGCAAACTAACTTATCTATAAATAAACCGCCACATTGTTTTTTAGAACGGGTAAGAAAAAATAGCACAAGAAATCGGTAGGTCACTCTCAGTCTTCACCAAACCACCAAAGACCCCAACTGCGCGTTTTAAATAGGTCGTTTAGTACCTCTCTTTATTTATTTATATGTCAGACTAGTATAATAATGACAAACTAACAATGGTGCACATGCAACATCTATCGAATGAGGTGCAATGATGAAAGACTTAATACAAAAAACAGTTACAAACTAGGTTTAAAGAATAGTATTCTTTAGACCTATGTGAAAACGGCAACCTCCCAGTGTTGCCAACGGAAATTTCAGTAACCAAGATCCAGGTGACGGTCGCCATTTTCGCCCCGTAGATCACCGATTGAGAAGCCTCGGACAAAAGAATCGAAAAATTAAAGGGGACCTATTATTCACCTGCATGAGAATAATAGTGAGCACAAGGTATAATAGGCTGCGACAGCTTCAACGAGAGAGAGAGAGAGAGAGAGAGAGAGAGAGAGAGAGAGAGAGAGAGAGAGAGAGAGCGCCATTCGCCTGTAAACGGAACCGCCAACAGTTAATGCCAGTAGCCGTAATGCACTTAAAAACCAACGTAGAAATACATTTTTTTTGTTAAAGGAAATTATTGATTAATTAGACGTTATGTAAATCAGCTGGCGTTAGCTGACATTCCTGTAGTAGTGAGAATGGGTGTGTATGTATATATATTATATTTGTGTGTATATGCGTGAGTATGTGTGTACCCTGTGGACAACATGGAATGACAATGATGAACCTACTTAGTGTAGCTATTCAGTTTAGAAGCGAACATGGTACTATTGACCTCGATACACGAAGTACTGTCATCTTTTATTTTCATTGTCTTGTCATAACAATGGCTATTATTGCACTTGTCCTAAGCCATAATATCAGATCCCTTGATAGACTTACGATCGTTATGAGTCCGTTATGTAACAGATATGTATCTAGAGTATCATCATAAAAGTGATGGGTCAGTTAGGTAACAAATATACGAGAACCGGTACAACGGCCATTGTCAACTCGTTGGGGTTTAAGTGGACAAAATAGGTAAACTTCCCTTGTTCAGATAGGCTGACGTTTCACAAGAACAGAAGAGCTGGCATTCAAGCACAATTAATTAAGCACAATTACAATGCACCGATCGACTACCTTTGATACATCACAAGCAAAAGAGAATAAAAAAAGAGAGCCATTATCTTTTTTTTTTAATTAAACAGGTATATACCTGCCTGCTAATGATTCATAATCGTTAAAGCAATATTTTTTTACCTTTTGTTTTTATAAAACCTGTGAATGATGATGATCATCATCATTCAAAAACAAAGCCCCGGGTGAAAATGCGGAAGAAATAGTAGTAATTAAATAACGACGGGATGAAAGAGATAGAGAAGAGAGAGAGAGAGAGGTAGAGAGGGAGAAAAAAGAAAGAGATGTAGAGATTAAATAAAGACGGCATGAACCAGACAGAGATAAGTAAAGCGGGAGGAAGAAAAAAGAAATGTAGCGATTAAATAACGACTTGATGAACGATACAGTGAGAGAGAAAGGGAGATAGGTAAAGTCGGAGAAAGAAAAAAGAAGTGGAAGCGTCGGCATCAGGACGATGATCGTGGGAGCTTGTTGGGGCTGGGTCGGAGGTCTCGTCGTGTGTGTGGTAGTCTGGCCTCAACCGAGTCGAAGAGAGGGTTGCGTCCACCTCCCCTCCTCCCTCGCTGTTGTCACAACAATCCTTTTAACTTGACTGTCTCTCCTCCCTCTCTCACCTCGTGCAAACAACTTTGGCTCTCATTATCACCCGGGCCTGTCTTTTACTTATTTCGTTTACCTTTGTTTGATACGGAACGATTAGGACTACTACTCCAGCTAAAGAGGGAAAGTTAAGAGCGAGAATGCGATTCCCAAAGTGGCTTCCATAGTGTTTTCCAAGAGAACTTCCGCAAAAGTTTTGTTTCCTTCGTAAACAGAAAAAAAAAAAAAACAGGACGCGGGAGATTGCTTCTTATATTATTAACGGCTGCCAGCTAGAATAAGCAGATTATATATTTTACAAAACCCCGTTGTTAAACTTGTTCCCTTTCTTGTTGAAGAGTGTTAATTGTTGACTGATAGATTTACAGTAGTCTAAAAAAAAAAACTTCCAGCCTCGTTCTGTTTCTCTCTCTCAAGAGTTCCAAGAGCTACTTGTTTCACTTAAAAACTTCATTACGCTTTTAGTAAAACTTCAATACGGTTGTTCGGGCAGCGAAAGAAGAGGATAATGTTGGAAAAACAAGTTGTCTACGGCGTCTGCTTTGATATTTTCAAGGAATGGATAATATTTTAAGCTCTCAAGAAATTGTTTGTTGTTGTGAAGAGACTCATAGGCCTATATCGGATTTCAGGCCTGGATTGATTGAGTTAAGTGTTTGTTTTTGCGAAGTGATTAGGAAAAGTTTAAAATACTGGCTGATTTCCTGTGACTTAGAAAAAAGTACAAAATTGTTACCGGTTAACTTTTTGGATAAATTTTAAGGCGTTGGCTTATGTTGAGATATAAGGATAATAAGGAAGAGGTTGTTGTGTTTTTAGAACTAGCCTATTGAGCAGTTTACTGCGGAGGAAAGTATATTTCGAAGAGTTTATTGAATTAACAGAGGGTTTATCGAGACTTTAGCATTAGACTTGCTAGTTATTTGCCTGGAGAAAAACATACATATATATTAATAGGCCTAGTTTTGGTGTGTACGTTTGAAGTTTGGCGATAGTTTAGTGTTGTGATGTAAACGAATTGGTAAAAAAAAAACATTGAAAATGACGTTGTAAACACGAATAAGCTGGTGCGATTTGATATATTGGAAATATCCTAAAGCACATTAATTTGGAGTGTATGTAGAATGTACTTTGATAGTTTTAGATAAGCAAAATTGGAAGTTTAGTTAGTTTCGTAAATAAAACTTCAGCATTTCAAACCACAAGTTTTAACAAAACTTCCAAGACGGTTGGAACCGTTAAGCAATATATTTAATACTTGGAGAACCTGGAATTTCGTGGAAATCATCAGCAAGATCCAGAGTGAGTGCAAACGCATCAGAGAATTATTATGCAACTGAGATTTTTCCCTCAGTGTGCCGTAGGTGAGACATACGAGCCAGTGATGGAGAAGAGATCTCTGCTAACAGTGGTAGCAGTGTGAGAATTATTAACCCGGCAAAGATCAAATGCGCAGCGTGGGATGGCCATGAATACAGGCGCTGCTCTCTCGTGTGTATAAGAAGAAGAAAAAAAGCTAGTTTCCAATCACAATTACAAATTGTGTAGGTGCGTTGACGTGTATACAGTCAAGACGCATTCAAGACCTGAAAAGGCTTTGTCATTGAGCTCAATTTCTTTTTATATAAATTTTGTTTGGTCGGCCATTTTGGTGACCACGTTCTGCCAGCTTATATTCACTAGAAAATTCGACAGAATACAAGTGCCGCGTGAAAGTTCGTTTGTGTCCGTAGATTTTTGAGAGCGCCCGTCTTCTGTTTTGGTAAGTAGAAAGATCCTTATTTATGTCTGTAACTGTTAAGTTAGGCAATTAAGTACATTAATGTGATTTTTTGGTATTTAATTGAATTCATTTAATTTGAATTTATTGAATTGTGTGGCAATTCAAGTACAGTATAGTGGTACGTGGGAATTTAAAAATATTTTTACAGGTATCCAAGTAGTCCGCACTACTGTGTATTAGTAGGTCACACTTTGACAAAGAAGCAAACAATCATGACACACTTACAGTGCTAATAAATTGTTGATTTTTTCAAGTAAAGGCGTGTGTATGAATATATGCTACTGAATACGTGCAAATGTAGGCTGTAAGCGAGTAAGTGCTCCAGGTGTTTCGCTTATTCTTCAGAAAACTGTTCTCCATCGCGGTGCATAGTTTATTGAGAAATCAATCGATTGTTCTCTGCAGTTAGAGTAACAGTGCCATTTCTCAATTATGAATGAAGGTTCGTGTTTTGCTTTTGCTTGTGAAGTCTTTTGGGATGGGCTTTTCAGTTTATAACACTTTTGCACACTTCTGTTCATAGGACGGGTAGAGAGAGGTAGGAATTCCAGGGTTACAGGCTAAAGGAAAATTGTAACAGACGGAAGGAACATCTTGAGCAATTTTTAAATGTGACTGGGAGAGAGAGAGAGAGAGAGAGAGAGAGAGAGAGAGAGAGAGAGAGAGAGAGAGAGAGAGAGAAAGTGTGTTCATTACGGATTTTGGTGGCATGGGGTAGAGGGGAAGAAAGAGCCCGTGAGAGGAATGATTGCTGTACACAGTCTTTTATTTTATTTTTAGAGCAAGAGAACATTAGGGTTTCATTTGCTCATTTGAATCTTACGGTTGGTATTTTTAAACCAGCCATAACCTTTACCAGCGTCCAGAGATGTGTGTGTGTTTGTGTGTGTGTGTGTGTTTGTGTGTGTGTGTGTGTGTGTATGTGTGTGTGTATGTGTGTGTGAACTCCCACCCCCACCTTCCCAACGACTTCAGTCAGGGAGCAATGGGGTAAATATTAGTCTAGGTATGGTTGTCTAGTATATAATATTATATATATATATATATATATATATATTATATATATATATATATATATATATATATATATATATATATATATATATATATATAATCCATGAATAAGCTTTAGACAAACTCGCATGATAACAAGCAAATGTACGTAAATATAGCCGATTGCCGTACTGTTATGGCTGGCGTAGAAATGGCCACATTCTTTAATAAATTGATACTGCCCCATTTAGTGTACGCGGTAAGAACTTACGATGTAGCCTATGATGTAGCCTAACTGATGAGGCCCAAACCAGGACAAGTTATGATAGTGAGAGATTAATTTTATCTATGGTTGTGACCAATTTGCAGTGTTTCATAAAAAAAAAAACCGGTGTTACTGTGGCTTGTTAAATACGCGTCACCTCCTCCGAGGTGCTAGTACTAAACACCGGATGGTAATGTAAAGTAGACCGCCGCACGAAGATATCGTTTATTAATATAATTTGTCGACCACACAGTGTAGAAATGGGTGTGTACAATACATTGATCCCCCAGGGGCTAGTGCTAAACACGGCGTCCCAGGGAGCTTCTGCCATGTTTAGTACTAGCACTCCTACTCTGAGGTGCTAGTACTAAACACCGGATGGCAAATGTAAAGTAGACCGCCGCACGAAGATATCGTTTATTTTAATATAATAATTTGTCAACCACACAGTATAGAAATGGGTGTGTATAATACATTGTTCCCGAGGGGCTAGTACTAAGCACGGCGTCCCAAGGAGCTTCGACCATGTTTAGTACTAGCTCCTCGGAGTAGGTGACGCGTAGACAACAAGCCAAAGTAGCACCAAAAAACCTTTAAATTGATGATTGAAAGATTTTGAAATATTTCCCTCAGTCCCAATTGGTAGTTTTTTTTTTAAGGTATCACTACTTTAGATATCATCGATTTTAAAGCTTTGAGTAGGTAACTGATAATCTAATCATCGTTGTGTAAGATCCAAGATACCTCTGTTGAATAATTAATTATCTATAGGTATTCCAGTGGTCCGAGCATAGAAATTTAAAGGAAAAAATTTGAGGAGAACTTAATCGAACACACAAAAACAATGGAACCACTACGCTATTCATTTCATGGGGTCAATATTGTGATGTTATGGATCGAAGTAGGTAACTGTATAGTCGAATGGAGATTTTATTGTTAAATATCCGTACGAGTTAATTAAGGACTTCAAACGATTGCAGGAGGAAGGTCAACATTTTCTCTCTTGTACTTCATGTTGACGTGTTACTTACTTTTTTTTTTTTTTGATACGCGTATGTGTTTGGGCCCCACATTATTTCTCAGAAATACGTGTTTGCATCGCAGGTTTTTTTTGTGCTTGGGATAAAAGCTTGACGTTAAATAAATACAGACGTGTGTTTACATTTTTGTAGGTATAAAATGCTGACTATTCATGAACATATATATTCGTAGATACCTTTTCCTGTTCTTGATCATTACTGTCATCTCTTAATACAGTCACTAGATAAGTATTAGTATATTTGTGACGCCTCTTGATATAAATAAATCAATCGTTACTGTCACCTCTTAGTACTGTCATTAGATAAGTACTATTATATTTGCGACGCCATCGATATAAACAAATCAGTCATTACTGTCATCACGTAATGCTGCCGTTAATTAAGTACTAGTATATTTGCGACGCCACTTGATATGAAATCAATCAGTCATTACTGTCATCTCTTAATACTGTCATTATTTAGATATTTGAATCTCTTGCGACGCCAGCTCACGTAAATTAGTCAGTCACCATCTTACGTAAAATGAAGTGAATCTTCTCCATCATTACTGTCATCTATTATACTGTCATTAGATAGGTATCAGGATCTTCTGCGACGCCAGGTCACGTAAATGAACGAATCACTCAGCATCTTATGTAAAATGGAACGAACGTCTCTCTGGAAAAATAAATAAATGAATAAAACCTCGCGGAAGTTAACGAATTACGTCGAGAGAATTCATTATGCACACTTGCTTATTCATTCATTCATTTCCAGCAACAATTTTTAGTTATGTACCCGTGGCGTATGATAATTAGGAGCCGATTAATACTCTATTTTTGGACGTGAAAGGGATTTAGTGCTTCGTGCAGCGTATTATGTTTTGGGGCATTTTGCTACAGTAATTTCCTACTCATGTTCGCGGTGGTACTATGATGCGTTCATACGTAATTATGTATATGTAGGCCTATGTAGGTTTCCAGGGAAAGTGCATTGAAAGTTGTGTAATGTGGGCTCATGCGTTGTACACAATATTTTTGAAAGAATTTTGTAAAACACTACACATTTATAATTGCATATAAAATTTATAAACACATTATACATACATACATACATACATACATACATACATACATACATACATACATACATACATACATACATACATACATGTAGAATCTGCTGGTCACTTTTTACCAGATACATACGTAAATGTAATAGCCACAATACCCTGTTAACTTCTCGAACTTTTCACGCTGTTTTGGATACGCTTGTCGCTCCAAAGCCTTAAGATCCAAGTGCAAGAAATATGAAGAAATGATGATGGCCGGGAGCGGGAAACGAACTTGGGTCTCATAATCACAATGGGGTCACGTTATATACATACAGCATACATACATACATACACACATATATATATATGTATATATATACTATATATATATATATATATATATATATATATATATATATATATATATATATATATATATATATATATATAAGGTACTCGAAAGCCAGACTCACTTAACTAACATTGCCGATCTTGTTCGGTTAACAAACGCAGCCTCTCTCGCGCGTAATAGGATAAGAATCATCCCGTCCGAAACCTCGCGATTTCCATAAATCGCGCGATTCTTTGGCCATCCCTCGTCGGCGCTGATGTATCATCTATCTCTGGCTCCCCTCTCCCAACCTTTCTCGCTTCGTATTTGTCTCCTTGTCAAAACCGGCTCAGGGCGCATTTGTCCTCATCAGTCAGACGTGGATGTTTATCGTGTCTTCCACCGTGTTTTCCTCGACCGACTTAAGCAACATTTTGGAGTTTCAGGGATCCCGAACGAGTGAATGAGATGTTGTGGGCTGTTGTCCTCTCTCTCTCTCTCTCTCTCTCTCTCTCTCTCTCTCTCTCTCTCTCTCGCTCTGTCATTTTATTTTAATGTCAAAATATGCATTCTTGTTTTGATATCAACCTTGATTGTTACTTCATGACTTCACCTCTGTTTGTTTGTTAATATTTGCTTACTTCAGGGAGTCGGGTTTGTGTGTGCTCTAATTTATCTTTTGTCAAACCTTTTCACAAGTCGTATTTGTGTGTGTTTTGATTTAACTTTTGTAAAGCCTTCTCACAAGTCATGTTTAGGTGTGGTTTAATTTTTTGTATATAAAACCTTCTCACAAGTCGTTTTTATGTGTTTTATTTATTTACATTATTATCTATTCACTCTCTGTATCAAATTGCTCTTTCTCCTTATACTAATTCCGACCTGAAGACCATTTATGAATGGAAGATGACCAATTATACCGTGTTCTTTACCTTCAAGAATCACTTTCTGTATTAAAATACACATTTTCTGTGCATACAGGACTGAGCAAAACCCGCAAGTACGACAATGAAATTGATTTAGCTTTCAGTTGTTACAAATTTCTCGTTTTACTCCCCTTACGAATCTTCATATCTAATCGTTGATTACGAAAAAGGCTTAGTACACCCTCTTTCATGTCCTTGTTTTAGGTACTACAATAATTTCTGACTTGTATCAATGAAGCCTTGTTAATACTCGTTACAAAATCTGTTCTTTTTGATTGTGTGGATATTTTCTTGTTTTTTTTTTGCATTGCATTGTATATACAGTATGTATATATATTATATATCATACTTTGTACATATATATATATATATATATATATATATATATATATATGTATATATATGTATATATATATATATATATGTATATATATATATATATATATATATATATATATATATATATATATATATATATGCAACAGTATAATGTATAGCACATATATACATGTATACAATGATGCAAAAACAAGAAAATATCCACACAATCAAATAAAAACAGATTTTGTAACTTAGTCTTAACAAGGCTTCCTTGATACAAGTCAGAAATTATTGTATATATATATATTATATATACAATAATATATATATATATATGTGTGTGTGTGTGTGTGTGTGTGTACGATGCCAAAAATTAGACAATATCCACAGTTTTTAAAATCAGATTTGCAACAGATGAGAGTAAAATTAAGGCTTATTTATATATATATATATATATATATATATATATCTTTATATATATATATATATATATATATATATATATATATATATATATATATATATATATATATATCTTTCAATATTATTACTTGTAATATTACTTTCTACACTATGGATGGTTCTTAGTTGTATCTTATGTTGTCATCCTTAAGTTTGAACTCTACATAGTTTGGTGACTTGTCCAACAGTCCTTACACACACACACACACACACACACACACACACACACACACACAAATGATTACCAAATGAACAACAGTAACAACCATTTGGCCCCATACTAAGAAGTTCCTTCACCATACCACCTGCGCCCATTCTCTCCTCCTCCCCCTCCTTCCTCTTCTTCTTCCTGCTCCTTTTTTTCTTCTTCTTTCTTCTTCTTCTTCTTCTTCTTCTTCTTCTTCTTCTTCTTCTTCTGCCCTCGGCGGAAATTTCCTCGTTAGATCCACCCTTAAGTAAATTAACCTGCCCAAAGCACATTAGGAATCGTCGCCGCCCCAAAACCCTTGTGTTTACGGAGAGCAGTCATCCCTGAACCGAATTCCTACCGCGGGGTTTACTCGGAATACAATGTTCCACTGGAGGTTCCACTCTGCCTTCTCCACTATGGGTAACGCGCAGAAGGCTACGTTCGTATGGATTAATTTGTGTGACGGAATATATGGGAGTTGTTGTATACACACAAAGGCATTCATGTACTTGTATCTGCATATGACTGGATTTCAGATAATTGAAGTAACGGAAGATAAATAATTGTTTACATTTTATATATACATATATAAATTATACATTATATATGTTATATATGCACATATATTACATATATATATTTATATATATTATATATATATATTGTATATATATTATAAAATTGAAGTAAAACTAGTTGAGGTACCACAGCTGAGTATAAGGAATGTTGTAAATGTATACATTGTAGATATTTGCCTGTAATTTTAGCTAAGACTTGTTATATATATATATATATATATATATATATATATATTTATATATATATATATATATATATTTTTAAATGTTCTATTAGAACAATAGAGAACTGACATTGTTTTATACATAGTCTACATACATACGTAATACATACATTAATAATACATACTCAGGCAATAAGAAAAGCCCCTTGTATTCAGGCGGTTTTTTGTATTTAGAGGAAGGTGATATTTATAATAAAAATTTTGCTCATACATACGTAGCCTACACGACTAATAATGAAAGTCACTTAATGAAAGCCACTTAATAATGAAAGTCACTTAGCCTATATACGAAATGAAATTCAGCTATTTAAAATAAAGGGAAATGAGAGCTGTCAGCAAATTAGAAATACAAATGCGATTAATATTAAAACGAAGCGTGCAAAGCTTGATACATTATTTAATACGTATATAGTTTAGAAATTCATTGATAATTTACTTATGTGGAAAGTGGCAAAAGTTTATTTCTTTCTGCTATAGAGTAATGCTGTTTTCCACTGGGTGTTCATAACGTCTGAATTCAGAGCACTGCGAATATGCATTATCTGCATTTTCTTAAAGCCGCTTTCTTATGAGAGAGAGAGAGAGAGATAGAGCCTAGTATCAAGATGAAAGGTTATTAAATCAATACATCATGATTTTCCTTGTCATATTTATCATTGTATTTTATTGTCATGTTCAGTATCAAGTTGCAATAGTTTAATACTTTGATATATATGTATGTGTATATGTGTAAAACAATGCTTGTTTTGGCTTTTGATTGGGCGACACCTGCTGCTTTTCCCATCTCTGCTAGTTTTCTTCAGGGATTTTTTCTTGAAATTTCCCTTTTTCTACTTATTATCAGTGACCTTCTTCAGCCTGCCTCTTGTCCCATACATGCTTTTGCGGACTTTGGCAATCCTCCATAGTATTCTCCCGATTTCTGTCTTCCTTTCCATCAGATTCCCGGTTACTTTTGAAAACTTTTAAAAGGAAAAGAATTTATCTCGGTATTTGGTGTGTTCGGGGTGCTTTTCTTAATTCTTTTGAGATGAAGTTGTTACTCCTATGCCCTTCTTCATCGTGGGTGCCACCCACCACGACGACTACCTGTCAAGTCCTAAATATATATACATACAGGCTTATACAGGTAATATATATATTTATATATATATATATATATATATATATATATATATATATATAATGGCTATATATATATATATATATATATATATATATATACACACACACATATATATATATATATATATATATATATGTATATATATATACACACATATATATATATATATACTGTATATATATATACACATTACACACATACATCCATACATACAAGAAACACCGAATGTTTACGTTTTTTAAATGTTTACTTTTACTCGTATCTTTACGTATTTGCAATACCATGAATTTTTGTTTGTTTCGCTTACCAAAACTGAATGACAAAAAAGAAAAGATAAAAAGCCGTAGAATACTTTCTATGAGACGTGTATGGAAGAGATGGCAGGTTGAGCATTCAGTAGAAAGTCTGTGGGCGCATTAAAACAGGCCATGCACTGAGCTTAAGAGCCCGAAGTGGTTATGTAGCCTGTATCAGTCTGAGTAGTCTTCTGCCTCTGTCAGGATGGCAGAAAAGTTATTGCAGAGGTCACTTGTCCCTAAGGAGATTTATTTGTTTCCCATGTCTTCCTCTTCTTTTTAAAGGATATTCTTGGTGTTTCATATGTTAGTAGGTTTCAATGCTTAACACCTAAGTGTCTCAGGATTTTATAGCGTACTTTAAATCTTATTATTATTATTATTATTATTATTATTATTATTATTATTATTATTATTATTATTATTATTATTATTATTATTTAGAACATGAACCCTGTTCATAAAAAAAAGCCCACAGGGGCCATTGACTTGAAATTCAAGCTTCCAAAGAATGTGGTGTTCATTTTAGAGCAGCAAGAGAAGGTAATGGGAAGTACAGAATGAAGGGATCAGTTATTAGAAGAGAAGACGTACATTGATAAATTAGTAAATAAATAGATACAAAATGTAATACAATTAATCAAACTAATACCTGTATAATTTTATTAGATAGTGAAGGTTATTGAAAGGAAAAATTATTCACAAGCGGAGCGTATTTTGGTCACTATACCTTGACAATCTAACAGATGATCCATGCTGACTGAAGCACTTGGCATTTTAGGTTGTAATAACCAATATAAAGAAGTTATATTTTTACTGTTAGTTCTTTTTAGTGTTATTGTAACTAGTATTCATTTGGTAACAAGATTCACGAAAAAGGCATTTTGATAAAACTTCAAGGGAAGTTTGAATGTTGTGTGAGATCGAATCGGTAACATTTTTGGTGAAGATCGAGATTTAGGTTTGGGAACATTAAAGAATAGACCAGTGACGAAAGATCTAGATTCAGGAGGCGATGTATGACGTCAGGTTTTTGGCCGAGGACCAGTCTCGTATATTCTGCTCTTGCTTACAACAGCAGTAAGCTAATCCCAATCAGAACCTGGGACAAAAATTAAGATATATTTGAACGTTATGGGAAAAGGTCAGTCTTGGGTCAATTAGTAATCCATTTTATTTTAGTGCTTTAGTAATTTGGTTCCGGATTGGCGTCTACAGGGAGAAACGACTCAGTCTTGAAAAGATGTGCGCGTAATTTGTTAATTTACCTGTTTTTCTAATAACTGATCTCCTCTTTTTTGTAGTTCACATTACCTTCTGTTACTTCTTAGGAATGAACGCCATATTCTTTGCAAGCTTGGATTTCAAATCAGTGGCCCCTGTGGACTTGTTCCATATGAATAGGGCTCATCTTCTGAATAATAAATATTTATTATTAACTAATCTCTTGGTTACCTCTGTCGAAAAAGTTCGTTTGTGTGTTTGTTCATACCTTCGAAAATTACAGATGGATGTCAATGAAAGTTTGTGGGGGCGCTGGTTATCGGATAGGAAAGAGTTGTTAGATTTTGAGATGATTCTGGATGCGGTTTTATGTAAATTTTTTGAATGTTGGTGGAGGTATGTGCTCTCTAGAGTGCCTTCTCGTTAGTGTGGCCCTGTTGTACATATACATCATATATTATGTATTATAAATATCAAAAATATATATGTATATAACTTACAGTATCTAAAACCCTGAAACGTTTGTTTGCACACCAGAAACTAAACGGGGCTGGTATTGCCCGTAGACTTTTGCTGACTTGTATTAGCAGGGTTAATTTAGCTGTCATGTTCAGTAGAATACCTGTTGCTGTTATCAGTTATGTAAGAATTATTTGTAACTAATGTGGTATAAAAATTATGGAACTGTTTGTTTTTTCTGTGCTGTTTGTTACCAGAAAGTTCCAAATTGTTCATTTAATCAATATATGTAGTTTAGAACTTTAGAAGAAGCATACGAGTACGTTTATTAATATTATTAGTAATGCTGCTACTGCTATTTTTGTTATTATTAATAAGTATACACACACTATATATGATGAATATATATATATATATGTATATATATACATGTATATAATTGTACATATTATATATATAATTATATACATATGTATATATATATATTCCTCATATAGTGTGTATGTATACTTATTAATAATAACAAAAATAGCAGTAGCAGCATTACTAATAATATTAGTAAACGTGCTCGTATGCTTCTTCTAAACTATATTGATTACAAATGAACAATTTGAAACTCTGGTGATAAACAGCACAGAAAGAAGCAAACAGTTCCATAATTTGTATACGACATCAGCTAAAAAGATAACAACGCATACATGCGCGTTTCTAAGGGTTATAAAAAAATTGCTGTCAAACTTTGTTTGCCCTCGTTAAAAATGGACCTTTCGTTAAAAATGTAGTAAATAAAAATGTCCTTCTGTAATAATAATGTTTGGTGTTTTTTTCACGGATTTCAAATATATTCATTAGTGAATTAAACTACTCGTCTGTTAATATAAATTTTCAGCGTTAAGTGGCCCAGCGGGTCACGGATGGTCTAGTATTAAAAAAAAAATATATATATATATATAATGTGTGTGTATATATGTATTTATACATGTATATACATATAAATATAAATTATATATATTTTGTATATATATCTCATCACATAAATTTACATAAATAACGTGCAACTGTGGTCTTTCATGGATATGTACAAAACTGTTTCTATAGAAATTATTGCTGAATGAAAATTTAAATTAGTCTACTTTTGAAGACTCTTTTGCCTACATCCCAAGCATAAGGGAGATAAAACATGGTATTGATCATCTGTATCTTTTCAGTCTAAAAGTTTTTTTTTATATATAAACGTCATCAAGTACTCTCACTCGTGTAAAGAATAGAACAGGGGTAAATATAATTATCAATACCCAGATAATTTTATATATATATATTTATATATATTAAAAATTATTAAACAACATATATGAATACCCACACGCATATACAGTATATATTAGATAGATTGTTTTTGGTGTGTGTGTGTGTGTGTATGTGTGTGTTTACGAGAGAGAGAGAAAGCGAGACCAAGCGAGACAGACTGACTACCCTGTAGGTGAAATAAAACACACTCAATTTAGAGTATTTTATTCATTATTTTTTGTCAACGATGGGGAAACTAGATGTCTAATTGAGATAATGTTTGAAACAACAAAATAGAACATTACTTTTTTTTTATAATTCTGCCGACTGGTGATTTTTAATGAATTTTTCAAAGTTAAATGATGGGCTGGTTGCGGGTATAAACGCCATACTTTAAGAGAGAAGCAATACATCCTTTAGTAACAAATGTTTATGATAATATTCCTTCAGTTTACTAACTTATATGAATTACATCCACTGGAAATGGTTCAGTACTTATAAAAGTGAAGATTTACTTAGAAATCATCAACTATTTAGCCATATAAAGCACAATTAGGATGATTCAGTAAGCAAAGACGTAGATGATCTGAAGACCTGTGACGTCATCAAGTCCTTTGTGCCAAGACTGAGGATTTTTCCCCGCCTTCAGATTCTCCAGGAAAGACTCCAGTCTCCTAGTTCCAGACTCGCTCAGGTGACGCCATTTTACTATATTTGTTTACATAATATATATACACATGTATATATACATGTATATATATACATATATTATATATATATATATATATATATATATATATATATATATATATATATATATATATATATATATATATATATATATATGCAAAGTCGGGAGAAGATCCTCGAAGTCTCCACCGACAGGACTTGATGACGTCAGAGTTCTTCAGATCATTTATGTCTGTGCTTATTGAATGAACACTATTATATTATATATGGCTAAATAGTTTATGATTCCTCAGTAGATCTTTACTTTTATAAGCACTGAACAATATCTGTTGAGAGGCAATTCATATTAGTTGCCAAATGAAAGGAATATTCCTTATATTGACCATTTGATAGTAAAAGATATTTGATTCTCTCTTAGAGTATGGCGTTTATACCCGTGACAGCCCGTCATTAAACTTTTAAAAAAATCACTAAAAGTGAGTTATCGGCATAGCCTAATTGAAAAAATAGTGGTTGTATTAAAGGCATTCTTAATATATATTTCTAAATCATATGTGCTAACTACTTCTTTTGTTTTATAACTTTTAAATCATATATGCTAACTACTTCTTTTGTTTTATTTCTTTTGAATTTACATAAAGTGTTACAGTCTGTGGTTTCAAAAATATTTCGATTAGAAATTTGGTCTCCCCACTGGTGACAAAAAATAATGAATGAAATATTTTAAATTAAGTGTGTTTTATTTCACTTACAACGTCGCTCTCTCTCTCTCACTCGTACACACACACACACACACACACACACACACACACACACACCAAAAAAATGATAATATATAAATATATACATCTATATATAAATAATATATCTGTATATATATATTCTAACAGGACCCCATTGAAACTGGATGGTATCTAGCGGAGTTATTTATTCAGAAAATTACAAGATTTCCAGAACTAACAGTCCTCACTATCAAGTATCCTTAGAATGACTGGACATAAAGTCCAGCTGTATTTATTAATACAGCTGGACTACGTGTGAGGTCATTCTACGGGTACTTAACAATGAGGACTGTTAGTCCTGGAAAGCTTGTAACTTTCTGAACAAATAACCCCGCTAGATACCATCCAGTTTCAATGAGGTCCTGTTAGTAACTGTATTAATGCACAGTTTATGTAAGTGATTAATTTATATATATATATATATATATATATATATATATATATAATATATATATATATATATATATATATATATATATATATATATATATATATATATATATAATACATATATAATATACACACACACACACACACACACACACACATATATATATATATATATATATATATATATATATATATATATATACACACACATATATCTCTTTAAGTTAAAAAAGATTTATAATATATATATATATATATATTTATATATATATATATATATATATATATATATATATATATATATATATATATATATATATATATGACTTTTTTATCACATCACCGCATTCATATACAATCAGTAAGCCGCAAACGTCCTTTAACCCTAGAACGGTAACCCTCCATTTCCAGCCAACATGAAAGGTAACCCTGGGTGAATTTCACCGTAATTAAATAATTAAAATAAAATACTTATCCTGGAAAATCTTGTTATTTGGAACACATACGAATGAAAATATAACTCCTTCTCTCTTATTGAGGCTATTATAATGAAATCCTCCTGTAAATCATATTTTTTTTTTTTCAAAAATACAGAAAAAATAGATTTTCTTGGAGTAATTTTACTAATTAAATTGACAAAAAAATGATTTCCGAATTTTTGTTTTTTGTTGTGAACTTCTACTGTCATGGGACTACGTACTGGCTGAATCCCATCTCCCAAAGCTCGTATACAATCTGTATGGGAGACAGACAAAAATGTGCAAATTTTTCAGTACATACCAAATTAATTTTTTCTATTCAACACTTGCAGCATGGCAAATTATGCTTCAAATGACTCAAAGTACATCAATGAAACACATACAGTACTATATACACTACCTGTTGGGGGATACAGTCACCACAGACTGGATACAGATGCAGAGGACACATCGGCTTGACGCACTTGTTGCATCTGTGACGCCGTATTCCCATCGGACTGACCGGCACTCAACAGCGCACCGAATGCACCGCTGCTGGCTGAGAAAGATGTCCCTGGTGATCCTGCACTGCCTGGTGATGGTACATTGCAGACAGTGGTGACTGGCGACTGCAAGGATCGGCAGCAAGGGTAAATCCAGCCGTGACGCGCCCAAGTGGTGATTAGGGCCTTCCCGAGCTGCAGCATGAATTTCTGGCGTGATATGACTTTTCTGTTGCCCCTTTTCCATATTCTCCTTGTATAAAATGTAAGAGTTACATTGGCAGCATTCACCATTCCATAAAAAGTACAGAGGGCTAACGTCTTGTTTTGCGCGAACAGGAATTCCTGAACACATCTGGTCAAACGATTAACGCCTCCTTTTGTTGAATTGTAGAATCTTAATGATCTCCGGTTTTCCTTTAGTGCCAATGTTGGGCTGAGTGTGCTTGAGATGACAGGAGCAACACTAGTTTCTTTGTTGTCTTGATGTATCAGACACATATGACACCAGAGTCATTTCCTTTGTGTACAGGAAGGCACTTGATCCACGCTTTCTTGTAGCTTTGTCCGTCATCTCCTCTGGCATTCCCTTCCTTGTTGGCGCGCACCGTGCCAACAAGAGTCAGTGCCACAGTTATTTAGAGATCTGATACTCAGGGAACAGAGGTAAACCAGTTGTCAGTTGTGACGTTCCTGTGTGTTCCATGGTAAGGCCTCGTTAGCTCTCGGTAAACTGATGGCCGAGTGTAAGGCCGCCCTTTGGTTGAGTCCCCCTGCTTCCCCAAGTATGGATGCCAACAACCAAGTACTTTGACTTGCTATCATTGATGAGAACGAGCTGATTCCTACTTGGCCGGGCTTGTTGGGAATGTACATACGGAAGGGCAGCGGCCCTGAATCCCAGTAGCTGTCATCAACAGTGAGGTTTTCATGGGGGACATACAGTTTGCTACATCTTCTCAACAAAAAAATGTCCCATATTTCCCCACAGCAGCAACCTTGTCAACCCTCTCAACCTGGTCGCGCTTGTGGGGTCGTCAAATCTTTAGACACCGAATAAGGAACCTGAACCGAGCCTCGACATTGCCACAATGGCATAGACCACAACCTGTATCCACGCTCCACATTTCACTGGTGGGGATGTGTCTATCTGCACTTCTGGGCACTGATGATAAGTACACCCAGCAAATGCTTTGACTTTCTAATGGCACAGGAGCAAAAGGGCTGATCTTTTATAGTTGGAGGCAAATGTATCAATGGCCTTGTTAGTCCACGTCACAATCACTGATGAGATCATCATTGAAAAATAAACTGAAAGCTTCCTCTGGTGACACTGCATTCCGCCGCCCCCTGGAGTTGGGCCAGGAGTAAAGGCGCTCGATGTTCCTTGTGGGGAGTCCTTACGTTACTTGGGGTCTGTGGCCGACAACTCCACCTAAACTTACTAGGGGTGGCAATCGTTTGTAGTCTTGAATGTGACGATGGGCGGAATATCACGCTGGCGCCTTCTTCCCTATCAGTGGCAGCAGGAGTAGCTGAGGTAGAAGCGATAGGTGTGGGGACGTCGGTAGGAATTGGGGATAGAGGAACGGTCAACAGAGGCAATGACGGGGCGTTTGACTGGTGTAGAGGCTACCCTTTTCCTTTTTCTTCTTCATGCTCATCATCACGTCATCTTCTTCCTCATCAGAACTCTCATCTCCTGGTTCAGGTAAATATTCTTGGTTTTCATCACTATCATATAACAGGTCACATCAAGTTCATCAATTTCATCATTATCACTTTCCAGAACCACTATCTTCACAAATTTCTGAGAGCCCCAGTTGTGTTCATAAGTTCAGACAGTTCTTCATTTGTGTATGCCTTTTGCTGGTCATGGCTTATTCTTTATAATTCACTCACTTTTATTCACTAAATCTTGCCTGAAAGAAAAAATATTATGCAAGGGTTTACAAAATAATATGTCACATTCAAGTTCATCAATTTCATCATTATCACTTTCACAACCACTTCTATCTGCACAAATTACTGAGAGAGCTGTGTTGTGTTCATAAGTTCAGACAGTTCTTCATCTGTGTATGCCTTTTTCTTTATAATTCACTAACTTTTATTCACTAAATCTTGCCTGAAAGAAAAAAATATTAGGCAAGGGTTTACAAAATAATACACATAATAGTAACACTGGGAGAATTCCACCCGTATGTACAACATATACGGGCACAGTAAACCCTGGAGAAATTCCTCCAAAT
>NC_089742.1:36403012-36415512 GCF_040412425.1 Macrobrachium rosenbergii | reverse complement strand
CCCGTCGATTTGTGTTGGTATTTGGCCATTTTTGCACATAATTGTTTGTTTCTTGGTATTATTTGTTTGTTTGCGTTTCCGTCTGTTACGTAGATAATAATTCTTTATATTATATTATATATAATAGTATATTATATATACATATATATATATATATATATATATATATATATATATATATATATATATATATATATATATATATATATATATATATATATATATATATATATATATATATATATATATATATATATATATATATATATATATATATATATATATATATATATATATATATATATATATATATATATATATATATATATATATATATATATATATATATATATATATATATATATATATATATATATATATATATATATATATATATATATATATATATATATATGGAGCCTCGATGGCTCAGTCTCGGTTACAGCAGCTTCGGACAGAGGTCTGTGTGGCGGGTTCAAATCCGCAGCCGACTGATCAGAGGCGGACACTTTGTTATCCGTGTAGACATCCTGGATTATAAATGTAATCAACGGATAGGGCTTCTGTAAAAGCAAAAATGGGTGTTACAGACTAAATACACACACAAAACAAGACCACTACAACACAACTTAAAACATAACAAACATCCCACACGTCTCGAACTCGCCCTACCTGGGCAGGCAACAACTTCTCGCTGCTGGGAAGAAAGGCCGTTGGGTCGGGTATGATACATGCAACATAAGCTCCGGGGTCTAAGCGATGTCAGGCAGGGCCAGCCGATCGAGACTATGTCACCCAAAGCCAAATCAAAAGTCTCAAAGAAGGCATCGTGCTTACCCCATGCAAAAATGGGAAAAAGCACGTTAAAGAAGAAGAAGAAGAAGATATATATATAGTGTATATATATATATTGTATATATATTTACATATATTAATATATGAAGTATATACCGTATACAGTATATATATTATTTGGAATGATGGTGATCTGAATTCGAATAAAGATTTGGTGTAATTTCATTCAGTTTTAAAGAGCTGTTTTTTAATTCTGGGAACAGCGCTGGAAATTTCAACACAACGAAAAGGGTGAAGCCCAAAGTCTTTTGTTGATCGTGTCATATTTAGAATGATGTCATGACGATTTTCGTAGTTCAGTAAAATGCGGGCGCACTGTGTTTCTCTCATTGAATATAAAATAATTAACCTTTATTGGGTATGAATAAGTTTACAATAAAGGATTCATACACATTGCATTAAGTGGATAGCAGTGCATTGGGAGGTGAAAATGTAATTACCCTCTCATTATTTTATAACTAGAGGTATATTGTACATAAATGGAATGAGTAATGAAGAAGCTATTATTTGATCGTCATTGGATTTTTGAAATTTAGTTGAAAATGGAATGATTAAAAATTAGTCAGGATGATAATTTTCAGAATTGCACACATAATATATATTTATATAAAATGTGTACATAATATATTTTCTTATGTATAACAGGTTCATTATTTGTTAATTCATTCAGCTAAGTTAATCCATTTTCATGGCTTGGATGAACAATAAGAATTGTCAGTTGCAACCGCACATAAGCTCCATATAAGAATTACTAAAAAGAATTATATATATATACTATACACACACATTATATATATATATATATATATATATATATATATATATATATATATATATATAGTATATATGTATTGTATATATATTTACATATGTTAATATAGGTATATATACTGCATACAGTATAGTATATTATTTGGAATGCGATGGTGATCTGAATTCGAATAAAGATTTGGTGTACTTCAAACAGTTTTAAAGCTGTTTTAATTCTGGGGAACACTGCTGGAGGGAATCGTTCAACACAACGAAAAAGGTTTAAAGACCAAAGTCTGTTTGTTGATCGTGTCATATTTTTAGAATGATGTGAAAGACATGACGATTTTCGTAGTTCAGTAAAATACGAGGCTGCACTGTAATTTCTCTCATTGAATATAAAATAATTAACCTTTATTGGGTATGAATAAGTTTAGCAATAAAAGGATTCATACACATTGCACATTAAGTGGATGAGCAGTGCATTGGGAGGTAATGTAACATATTTTATAACTAGAGGCGCATATTGTACACAAATGGAATAGGAATGGAAGCAGAGGCTGTTCTAACAACGTCATTGATTTTAAAAGTTGAAATGGAATGATTAAAAGTGGTCAAGGATGATAATTTTCAGAATTGCACACATAATATATATGTATATACAAAATGTGTATGTAAATTTTTTATATATATACACATAATATATTTCTTATGTATAACAGGTTCACTATATCACTGGTCTTCATTCAGCTAAGTTAATCAAAAGTCCTTAATAAGAATTGTCAGTTGCAACCCACATAAGCTCCTTGGCAAAAAGAATTACAAAATGGATATATATACGTTACACACATTATATATATATATATATATATATATATATATATATATATATATATATATAGTGTATATATATGTATTGTATATATATTTACATATGTTAATATAGGTATATATACCGTATACAGTATATATATTATTTGGAATGCGATGGTGATCTGAATTCGAATAAAGATTTGGTGTAATTTCATTCAGTTTTAAAGAGCTGTTTTAATTCTGGGAACACCGCTGGAGGGAATCGTTCAACACAACGAAAAGGTTGAAGCCCAAAGTCTGTTTGTTGATCGTGTCATATTTTAGAATGATGTGAAAGACATGACGATTTTCGTAGTTCAGTAAAATACGAGGCTGCGCACTGTGTTTCTCTCCATTGAATATAAAATAATTAACCTTTATTGGGTATGAATAAGTTTAGCAATAAAAGGGATTCATACACATTGCATTAAGTGGATGAGCAGTGCATTGGGAGGTAATGTAATTACTCCTCTCATTATTTTATAACTAGAGGGCGCATATTGTACATAAATGGAATAGGTAATGGAAGCAGAGCTGTTCTGTTGATCGTCATTGGATTTTGAAATTTAGTTGAAATGGAATGATTAAAAGTGGTCAGGATGATAATTTTCAGAATTGCACACATAATATATATGTATATAAAATGTGTATGTAAGTTTTTTATATATACGAGTATACATAATATATTTCTTATGTATAACAGGTTCACTATATCACTGGTAATTCATTCAGCTAAGTTAATCGAATTATCATGGCTTGGATGGGTCAACAATAAGAATTGTCAGTTGCAACCCGCACATAAGCTCCTTGCAAAAAGAATTACTAAAAGAATTATATATATATATATATATATATATATATGTATACATTATTTATGTATATATATTTTTATAGGTTATATATATATATATATATATATATATATATATTATATATATATATATATATATATATATATATATATATATATATATATATATATATATATATATATATATTATATATATATATATATATATATATATATATATATATATATATATATATATATAACTATATATATATATATTTGTTATATACTTCCCCTTATCATTAAAGCATTTTCCCTATTAGGGGTGGTTTTTTAAAAATAACAATGCAATGTCCTACCTTGTATATACTTTAGCAGCGCCAAAGGCTCATCAGCATCTCAATCAGCCCCATTGTTTCACCCAGGCTAACCTTTGTACCACTTTTGTTTATCTCTGAATTTCTCAGCCTGTCAATTTTACCACCACACAACATAATTTCCTCATCCAAACATACTTCGTATACCCAGGTCATAAGTTCCTCATCCAAACGTACCTCACATACTCAGGTCATAATTTCCTCATCCAAACATACCTCACATACCTAGGTCATAATATCCTCATCCAAACACAGGCTACCTCACATACTCTGGTCATAACTTCCTCATCCAAACATATCCCACATACCCAGGTCATAATTTCCTCATCCAAACATACCTCACATACCCAGATCATAATTTCCACATCCAAATACCTCACATACCCAGGTCATAATTTCCTCATCCAGACATACCTCACATACCCAAGTCCCATAATTTCCCTCATCCAAACACACCCTCACATACCAGATCAAAATTTCTCATCAAACATACCCTCCACATACAGGAAGCTCATAAGTTCCTCATCCTAACATACCTCACATACCCAGGTCATAATTTCCTCATCCAAGCATACCTCACATACCCAGGTCATAATTTCCTCATCCAAACATACCTCACATACTCAGGTCACCACTCAATCCTACTTTCGTTAGTACCCAGCAGCATCTCACTTGTAATGCAACTGTCCCTTCTATAAGCATTCTCAGTCTTGTACTAAACCATTCCACTCTTGCGTCATCAACTCTGCCTCTCTTTGCATGTAGCTAATGCTCAAAATAATCACTACATCAACAAGTAACTTCATTCTCTTCAGCCAGCGTCTTTCCACATGCGTCGAAGTAGGCCAACCTTTCTTTTTTATATTTACCTGTATTTACTTCCGTATCAAGCTGATGCTTATTTTCTCCATAATATTCTTTTGTTTTCATTTCTTGGTTCCTTTTCTCTTCTTTCACCTTGCTTCTATCATTTACATGTATATTTATATATATATATATATATATATATATATATATATATATATACATACAGTATATTTATGTATATATATATATATATATATATATATATATATATATATATATATATATATATATTATATTTCACACATTTATATGTGTATATATATGTATATATGTGTGTATGTAATGTCTATATACAATGTATAAAATTCTGAATTATGAACTTACGTTAGATGAAGACGGTAATGGTCTGTAGCAGTAGGAAAACGATCTAAAATGGAATCTATCGAGAGTTCTTAATGAAAATGGGGGTAACTGATTGATGATGGGGAGAGAAACCAATTAAGAAGGATCACTGTCTTAGAAACTTAATTTTTTGACGGACTTGATCCTGTGACGTCATAATTTTCAAGAACAGTTACGAAAAATCATATAAGGGACTTTTGCTCCTCACGTGATTACAGTTTGTACATTTATGGTTGTCAAGATTTTATAAATACACATATTCTTACCCATGCACGATTGTCAGACTTATACACACACATCCTTGCTCATTCACAGTTGTCAAGATTAATTCATACACATATTCTTGCTCATCCATGATTGTCAAGGTTTGGTACACACACACACACACACACACGCACACACATCCTTGCTCATTCACGATTGTCAAGATGTAATACACACTCATCCTTGCTCATTCACGATTGTCAGGTTTAAATTCATACACATATTCTTGCGTATTCATGATTGTCAAGATTTGATACATACACATATTCTTACATCCTTACATTTGGAGAGATAGACCGTCCAATGTCTTTTGGGTCTGAGATATTTTACTTTTAAGAGAGAGAGAGAGAGAGAGAGAGAGAGAGAGAGAGAGAGAGATCTTTTAGAGAGAGAGAGAGAGAGAGGCTTAAGATGACTTTCATTTATAAATCCAGTTTACCTTTCTTAAGGTGAGACAGAGGGAGAATTTTAACGAATTCTGAATATGCATATTACATCACCTCGAGAGAGAGAGAGAGAGAGAGAGAGAGAGAGAGAGAGAGAGAGAGAGAGAGAGAGAGAGAGAGAGAGAGGAGAGAGATTAGATTTAAGATGATTTTCAGTTATAAATCCGGTTACCTTTCTTAAGGTGAGAAACAGAGGGAGAATTTTAACGAATTCTGAATATATATACATATCACATCACCCCTCGAAAGAGAGAGAGATGGACAGAGAATTCAACTTAATTTTGCAAAACAGTTCTAGTTCGGTTAGTGTTGGAAAAATAAAAAATGGCCTACGAGAGAGAGAGAGAGAGAGAGAGAGAGAGAGAGAGAGAGAGAGAGAGAGAGAGAGAGAGAGAGAGAGAGAGAGAGAAATTTCAAAATATACAATGAGATCACTGTTTGATAGAGAAGACTACTCAACAGAATATATTTTACCACTTCGACATTTACCCTTTACTGAAGCAATTTATGTAAATATTGTAAGTGAAAGGGCAAAGAATCTCTTTTGATGTATTCACACTTTTTATATGATGCTGCCTCGCTTCGTTAGGACGTGACACAGGGCCATACCTGGTAACGTGCTAAAACTAACCTAATTTTTAACGTGCATTGTTAACATTGTCTTTAGTTTTATTGCTTCACACCATAATAGCAATTGATACTTTATCTTCGCCAGTGAAGTTTGACGGAGACTATTTTTTCAGCTGTTATCATTGAAAATTTTCGGTGGATTCTTGTGATGTTTTGTCCAGGGATGGACTATGGGTCAGGGAAAGAGTGGATTAGGTTTTTAGATTGGTCCGAATGGTGGTCCCCTTTTAAAATTTTTTTTTTTTTTAACTTAACTGAGTAAGCGCCCTCTGAGTGTCTTTTAAATTACTTGAGATTTTTAGATGTTTAATCAGCGTAGCTAATTAAACGCTCTCTGAGTAGCTTTAAAATTACGTGATTTTCTAAAGAAAACAAATTTGCGGTTGGATTTATGTTTAACATATGGAACAATCATTAATTCGAATGCTAACTTTTCCTGCAGGACTGATTTTTTTTAATGCGTTAGTAGAGTAAGCGCTTTCTGTGTATCTTTTAAATTACGTCATATCTTTAAACAAAACAATTTTATGGTTGGATTTGGTAATAAATATGGAGCATTCATTAATTCGAATGCTAACTTTGCTTACAGGACGCATGATTGCAGTTGCGTTCCACCAGCTAATTACATTAAAACTTTTTGAAAAGTTTCGGACCTAAATGTCGAGTTTTTATTTTATTTCTCGCCCATTAGATCAATCAGTGCATTAGAAGTTTCTCACAGGTGAAATACAGGTGGGAACAGGTCAAATATAAGGTCAGGTAATTCAGTTTTTGTTTAGTTTTTTAGTGTCATTCACTCGTAGGTTTGAAATATAGACCTGCGGGGTTTGGCGTGAGCATAAATGGGTCACAATGAGACCCAAGGACCCAATTAGGCTCAGAGTTCCTTTAATATTTTAAAATGCAATTTAACTGGAGGTCACTCATTTTGTTGCATTACCTGACAACTTGTATTATAATTAGTCGGTCATTCCCATGGTCCATATACAATTTGCATAATAGTTTTTTTTGTTACTCATTTATTTTCCATTTCATATATTGTGAATTTTTGTATAAACTAAAAAAAGGGTAGATGTTGGAGCTTTATGGGGCTGGTACCTCAGATGTTTTATGCAGCTCATATATATATATATATATATATATATATATATATATATATATATATATATATATATATATATATGACATGTGTTTATAATGTATATATATATGTAATATATATATATATATATATATATATATATATATATATATACTGTATATATATATTATATATATAATGTATGTATGTATGTATGTATTTATGCATATGTATGTTATACATATTAGCATAGAGAAGAGAGAGGAATTCAGAAAGATTTGAAAAGGTTTACGCAAATTGTTAAGAGAGAAAAAAATATCCTGGAAACAAGGCATGAGAAATCTGGAGAGAGAGAGAGAGAGAGAGAGAGAGAGAGAGAGAGAGAGAGAGAGAGAGAGAGAGAGAGAGAGAGAGAGAGAGAGAATATCTAATCAAAACTTTCAAAAATTCAATGCAGAATCTTAAAAGAGAGAGAGAGAGAGAGAGAGAGAGAGAGAGAGCATCTAATTCCAACTTTAACAAATTCATTTAGAGTCTTGAGAGAGAGAGAGAGAGAGAGAGAGAGAGAGAGAGAGAGAGAGAGAGAGAGAGAGAGAGAGAGAGAGAGAGAGAGAATATCTAATTCAGACTTTAAAAAATTCACGCAGAATCTTAAGAGAGAGAGAGAGAGAGAGAGAGAGAGAGAGAGAGAGAGAGAGAGAGAGAGAACATCTAATTAAAACTTTCAAAAATTCACGCAGAATCTTAAGAGAGAGAGAGAGAGAGAGAGAGAGAGAGAGAGAGAGAGAGAGAGAGAGAGAATATCTAATTCCAACTTTCTAGAATAGGTCTCCTGACTTCTTTCTTCATCCCTCCGTACAGTAGGTGTCCTTTAGATTTGCATAAATAAGCCGTCAGCCGTAAACAGCGTCGTTTTAACAATTTCTGTTTTTATTACTTCTTGTTCATGGTTTGGAGATTATCCATTCTCGTAAGATATATTGCCAGAGCCCTTAGTGTTTTTGCTTGTGCTGTGTCCATAAAATTAAGTAAAAATAGTCTCTGGATTTTTTTTTCTCAAGTTTCATCTCATTTCCATGAAGTGTTGTAAGCATAACGATTTAGTTGTTCCTTTATTGAGAAGAAAAGCTTTATTATTATTATTATTATTATTATTATTATTATTATTATTATTATTATTTTTTTTTTCTTCTTCTTATTATTATTATCATTATTATTATCATTATTATTATTGTTATTATTATTATTATTATTAGTCTATAGGTTTTTTCTATTTTCATCTCATTTGCTTGAAGAGTGTCGCAACTGTAACGATTTAGTAATTCCTTTATCGATTAGGGAAGTTTTATTATTATTATTATTATTATTATTATTATTATTATTATTATTATTATTATTATTATTATTATTACAGTCTATGGGTTTTTTCTAGTTTCATCTCATTTTCATGAAGAATGTCCTAAGCATAACGATTTAGTTATCTTTTTATTGAGAAGGTTGGTTTATTATTATTATTATTATTATTATTATTATTATTATTATTATTAATGACACATTTATACGAGCCTAGGCAATCTGACGGTAATTAGTCTCTTATCAATGAAGTTGTAGGGTATGAATTTCTCATTATTAAAATTTCTACAGTTTATTCTTACAGTCTGTCAGTCTGTCTGACTGTTGGTATATATCATATAGGTTTGTTTAGGGGAATAAACATGTGATTCAGTTATGTGCTTCCAGACATATACAGTTAAATATGTTGGTTAATACATGCACCCTAATTTGTACAAGTGGTCCATCCTGCTCATCGCTGATACTACCTAAATGACTTCTGTCTCTCTTAATTAATCTTTAGAGACTGTGCCATTTAATTAACAGGGCACATTGGTTTCTAGTAATTGCAATATACTATTGCTTCAGGTCTATATTTCCCTTTAATGTTGACACTGTATGTTTCCGCTTTAAGCTCACTGTATATTTGAGTATTTTAGCTCATTGTATGTGTGAGTGTGTGAGTATATCATCTCTCTCTTCTCTCTCTCTCTCTCTCTCTCTCTCTCACTCACACACACACTCTCTATCTATCTTCTATCTCACACACACATATTTATATATTATATATATATATATATATATGGTATATATTGTAATAGTATATATATTTATATATTATATATATATACAATATTTATCTATATTGTAATATGTATATATATATATATATAATATATATATATAATATGCATATATATTTATATATATATAATATGTATATATATATATATAGTATATATATATATATATATATATATATATATATAATATATATATAAAACTATGGATGTATACATATATAAATCTTTGTCAAATTGCAAATTCCGTATTTACTGATTAAAACTTTATTACTTTAAAGATACTCTCGATTTCCGCTCTGTTACAGTATTCAGATTTTTTTCCCATTACCCTCCGTTGTACTTCCTTACTTTGAATCCATAGTCTTTGGCACTGGCACTGTGAGGACGGCCCGGGGTGACACAGTTGCATCAGGAAGAGGGCCGATGGCAACAGCTGTGTCCTGATGAAGTCTGTTGTTTCCTCGCACTTGCCTAAGATGTTTGGACTCTCGATTTTGTTGATACTTGGAATCTTACAGAGAATCTTACTTAGAATCTTAGGTACTTGGAATCTTACTTAGAACCTTAGATATTTAGAATCTTACCTGCTAAGAATCTTAGATACTCGGAATCTTACTTAGAATCTTAGGTACTTGGAATCTTTCTTAGAATATTAGATATTTAGAATCTTACTTACTTAAAGTCTTAGATATTTAGAATCTTACTTAGAATCTTAGATACTTGGAATCTTACATAGAATCTTAGATACTTAGAATCTCACTGAGAATCTTAGGTACAAAGAATCCTTTATTGATGTTTAGAATCCCTGTATTTTGGTAGTATCGTTTAATTTCCTGTCTAAGGAGAAACTCTGGTTTTGCTCATTCCACGTGTGTGTGTGTGTGTGTGTGTGTGTGTGTGTGTGTGTGTGTGTGTGAGAGAGAGAGAGAGAGAGAGAGAGAGAGAGAGAGAGAGAGAGAGAGAGAGCTAATGTAGTGAAATGAATTTATTTGAATTTTCCTTATTTGGGAAGGTAAAGGTGAGTTAATAAGCTCTCGCTCCTGGGAAAAATTTATAATGTCATCATTGTCATCAGTTCCATTTTGTTAGTATTATAATTACAGGATTTTAGAATTTACAATATCATTACAATGGTTATTACTGCTACCTCGTCGTATTTATGCCGCCATCAGAGAACGAGGGCGTATAGTATATTGCTCCATTTATGAAGCCTACAAATTAAAGTTAAACAGTTTATGTATATAGGTACGTTGCTCTTTTTCTAGCAGCATGTCATATGATTTTTCGTATCTAAAATACCACTTTTGAATTTAGCAGTGTTATATATTGTACCTAAGTGGCGTTTAAATTTTGCTAAAAATTATGAAGAGATAAACTAGCCCGGGAGATTTGTAACGTTAGCATAAACTCCAGAATGGGTGGGTAAAACGAAACTGATTTAACGCCGGACACAACGAGCCACAAAGAATGAGGGCGAGGATGAAGTTGTTTGCTGTTGTTTTGTCGTGGTTGTTGTTGTTGTTGTTGTTAGATTAATCGAGCCTTGTTCTAGCACGGACTCTTGCTCTCTCAGAATTAATGCCGGATGCAACGAGCCACAAAGAATGGGGCGAAGATGATGTTTGATGTTGTTGTTTGTCTCGTTATTGTTGTTTTTCTTGGTGTTGTGGTTAAATTAACCCGGCCTTGTGCTAGCACGAGCTCTTGTTCTCTCAGAATTAATGCCGGACACAACGAGCCACAAAGAATGGGGCGAAGATAAAGTTTTTGTGGTTGTTGTTTTTCTCGCTGTTGTTGTTAGATTAATCCAGCCTTGTTGTAGCACGGGCTCTTGCTGCCTCTCAGAGCAGCCCTGAACTCAGATCAAGGTACGGAAAGCACTGCTAGTCTATATTCAGCGAATATAAATGGCATCATGTGATATGGATGCTAAAGGTTTCATGGCCACTCAAGGGGGGCCAAAAGGGCCATCTGGTGGCCAAGTGAGGAATTGGGCCATTTTTCAAGCAAATCCTGTCTTTTATCTGGAGTTACGAAGATAGTCGTGTGCCAAGTCCGTTTTTCACAAAAAAACGGATTTTCCCTCTCACTTTGTATGGGAGGGCTTTTTGGAAATCTTGACTGCCCTCTTGCATAATGCTCATAAATCTCTTATTTGTGTTTTTGTGTCTATATTTATTGGTTTTTCTGTATATGTACTTATTCCCATGCCTGTAGGGCTTTGATTTTGTTGTAAACACCTTTATGAAATAGCACTTCCCAGTTATGTTGGTTTTATTTATTCTTTAATCTTTTATGTTGGTTGTGAACATCTATGGGTAATAGTGATTCCTTTTTTTAAATTTTTGTTTACTTATTTTTATTATATTTTTGAGTTTGGAAGCACAGACATATTTTCTGGGAATAACTTTAGAAGATAGTCATTATTTTTCTATCTCTTCCAGTGATTTATTTAATTATATTTGTTGGTATACATTGGTATTTGCATTGGGACAAACTTTAAAGCAATAATGGTTAGTTAAGTCTGTTTTTATGCATTAATATTTTTGTTGGGACAAACTTCAAGGTAATAATGATTAATTACATGTGCTTGTATGCACTGATATTTTTTGGGGGATAAACTTCAAGGTAGTCATGATTAATTACATGTCTTTGTAAGCATTTATATTTTTAGTGGGACAAATTTCAAGTTACCAATGGTTGATTATATCTGCTTGTATGCACTGATATATTTAGTGAGGCAAACCTCAAGGTATTAATGATTAATTGTATGTGTTTGCATGTACTGATGTTTTTATTGGGACGAACCTGGAGGTAATAATGACGAGAGATTTACTTAGTTTAATGAGACATAATAGAAGATTGACGAACGAGAATATTTTCAATATATTAACTTCTCTTTGATTAATCTCATGACAAAAGTGATACTGAATCTCCACTGGTGTTACTCTTATAAAAAAAGCAAAATGAACGCGCGGAAAAAATGTATCTGATGCATCCGAACATTTACATATGATGTCGCTTCGTTGCGCGGTAATTAATTAGGCTTTACTCGATGCTGTGCAAAAGCGAAAGTGCTTTGCAACGGGCATAGATCATTGTTGCTTTTTA
>NC_089742.1:36390512-36398012 GCF_040412425.1 Macrobrachium rosenbergii | reverse complement strand
ATCCGAGTGGACGTTTGCTTGTTTCTTTTTTTTTTTTATTTTCCCTTCGCTTGGCGTGTCGTGTAGGATGCTTTTTCTTATTGGTTCGTTGTTGAATACTTTTCTTAATTTTTCTGAAATTCTATTTTGCCAGTTCTTATGCGAAAGGGATGTAGATCTTATCATGCATAGGTATTTAATAATAATAATAATAATAATAATAATAATAATAATAATAATAATAATAATAATAATAATAATAATAATAATAGCACTGATGGTGAAAAAATTCACATTGTTGTGTCAATATATTTACACTCGCTAAAGTGTCGATTTTTCACAATTTCAGGGGTTCATGTCATTATGGGATTTTTGATAATAATAATAATAATAATAATAATAATAATAATAATAATAATAATAATAATAATAATAATAATAATAATAATGTGGTTGAAAAAATCCATACTAGCGTAAATATACATTTACGCTAGTAAATCTGTCTCGATTTTTACTATTTTAGTGATTGAGTGATTTTGGGATTTTAATAATAATAATAATAATAATAATAATAATAATAATAATAATAATAATAATAATAATAATAATCCTATGAAAAATAACAGTATAAAAGTAACAGTATACCAAAATAAATCATTGTTGTCGAATTCGGGCTGTTTAAAATTACATTGCGTAAAATGTCTCATTCGTCCAAGTAATTGATTTAATTTGTTCCGATACAGAAACGCTCTTGTACTCATGAAACGAAACGAATAAATAAAACAAACCTTGTTTGTCTTAGTTTTTCGAAAATTGTTTTTTAACTTTTTATCGTTGATAGTATAATGAGAAAAGTCTACGGACAGTACACCATATGTCACTCTCTTGACTGTTATGAATACATTTTTTTTTTTAATTCACTGCCTCGGCTACCATGGATAAAAGGTATTGTTTTGACATTGATACACCACAGTTATTTGGACAGAGTCCAGAGGTCCACGTTAGACCTCTTATCCAATTCATAACACTTCCCTTTTGGTAAGGGCGAGTGCTGACAAACTAAACTGACCACCCATCAATACTATTTAAAGATGAAATCTCTCTATGCTTGCTGTTAATAGGCAATACATTATCTCTTCTCTTTACTGTCCTATATGCTCTTTCATCTGTATGTTAACCCTGGTCTCTTTAATATTAGGGTAAACACGGGTTTCTGGAGTCTATGTTCTATCCTGTTTAGTGCGACCCCAGAATATGTTAAGGTGTAACGCCCTTTCTTCTCACAGGATTCTAGGGCGAGAGTTCGGACTAAATTTTTTTTATTGCTTTGTTTTGGTGTTAAGAGGGTCTTTTTAAGCAACCTTTATTACATCACAGTTTCTGGGGCATGCAGTCTCTGTCTGCTGAGTGCTAATGGCGCTTGTACTACTGTATATTCCAATGGAGATTAATGGGGCGTACATACTGTTTCTGTTTTAATGTTAATGCGACCTGTATTCTATCTGTGCGTGATGTTCATGGGACCTGCATTCTCTTTATGCCTAAGGTTGATGTGACTTGTATTCTCTTTATGCATAAGGTTGATAGGACTTGCATTTTTTTGATTTTAAGGTTAATGGGACTTGCATTCTCTTTTTATGCTTAAGGTTGATGAGACTTGCATTCTCTTGATGTTCAGGGTTGATGGGACATGCATTCTCTTTTTATGCTTAAGGTTGATGGGACTTGCATTCTCTTTTTATGCTTACGGTTGATGGGACTTACATTCTCTATGCATAAGGTTGATGGGACTTGCATTCTCTTTTTATGCTTAAGGTTGATGAGACTTGCATTCTCTTGATGTTCAGGGTTGATGGGACATGCATTCTCTTTTATGCTTCAAGGTTGATGGGACTTGCATTCTCTTTTTATGCTTACGGCTGATGGGACTTACATTCTCTATGCATAAGGTTGATGGGACTTGCATTCTCTTTTTATGCTTAAGGTTGATGGGACTTGCATTCTCTTTATGTTTAAGGTTGATGGGACTTGCATTCTTTTTATGCATAAGGTTGATGAGACTTGCATTCTCTTTATGCATAAGGTTGATGGGACTTGCACTCTCTTTATGCACAAGGTTGATGGGACTTGTATTCTCTTAATGCCTAAATTTGATGGAACTTGCATTCTCTTTATGCATAAGGTTGATGGAACTTGCATTCTCTTTATGCTTAAGGTTGACGGGACTTGCTGTCTCTTTATGCTTTAGGTTGATGGTACTTGCATTCTCTCTATGCTTAAGGTTGATGGGACTTGCATTCAAGTTATGCTTCGAAAGATACAGCTGTCAGCAGGACACTTCCTTCATAAATGCTAGAATTTCTTGTATATTTTTTACTCTTCATATAATGGTTAGGAACGATTGTAATCTGGAATAAATAACCTTCACTATCCGAATATATAAAGTACAACTAATGTTAACGAGCCTGTCATCGAGAAACTTAATTATTCAAGAGTATCTCCATGCCTGCTATGGTCAGAAACACAATGGCTTTTAATAAATTAGAACCCATGTTTGGTTTTTCGTTGTTCTGTCAAGCCTTTGGAGACACGTTTATCGAGATTTGAATGAATAATATATATAAGAAAAGGGATTTAGATGTTAGCGAAGGGAGGAAATCTTTTGTATATACTTACAATTGAAATCAAGTCCCGAGTTTTAAAAGGAATATTGAATTCATGACTTTGTTGACATATTAGCTGTTGGGGTTTTTAAAAGAATTTCGTATCTACATTAAAGATTTATGCTGTGTTTAGTAGACTGCCCTCTGTGAATAATTTTATATTGATTGAAAAAATAAGTTACATTTCCTATATGATTTTCTGATTTCTATTCATTTTAATTTGTAGAATTTACGAAAGTTAGACAGATTGGTTTTTTATTCTTAACTTTTATAGGTTTTCGGGAATGTCTGAAACTATATTTTTAAGAGGCTGGGATTAACTGATTACAAAACCCCGTTACAAATTGGATAAACTTTCTAAAATAGATATATGACTTTTCATGATTATATTAAAAAATAACTCAAACCTCTCTGTATGAGAGTTTTCTATTTCTAGATGTTTTTTAAGAGAAAACTTGTCTTTTTATAAGTTTTCTATTTCTAGATGCTTTTTAAAGAGAGAAAACTTCTCTTTATATAAGATTTTTCTATTTCTAGATGCTTTTTAAGAGAAAACTTATCTTTTTATGAGTTTTCTGTTTCTAATGCTTTTTAAGAGAGAAAACTTCTCTTTAATTAAGAATTTTCTATTTGTAGATGCTTTTTAAAAGAAAAAACTTCTTTTTATATAAGAGTTTTCTATTTCTAGATGCTTTTTAAGAGAAAAAACTTTTTTATATAAAAGTTTCATATTTCTAGATGCTTTTTAAGAGAGAAAGCTTCTCTTTATTTAAGAGTTTTCTATTTATAGATGCTTTTTAAGAAAAAAAATTCTTTGTATAAGAGTTTTCTATTTCTGGATTCTTTTTGAGAGAAAAAACTTGTTTAGAATTTTCTATTTCTAGATGCTTTTTAAGAGAAAAAAATCTTTTTATGAGAGTTGTCTATTTCTAGATGCTTTTTAAAGAGAGAAAACTTCTCTTTATTTAATAATTTTCTATTTATAGATGCTTTTTAAGAGAAAAAAAAATTCTTTATATAAGAGTTTTCTATTTCTGGATGCTTTTTAAGAGAAAACTTTTCTCTTTATAAGAGTTTTCTATTTCTAGATGCTTTTTAAGAGAAAAGCTTCTCTCCATGTAAGAGTTTTCTATTTCTTGATGCTTTCTAAGAGAAAAACTTCTCTGTATAAGAGTTTTCTATTCCTAGATGCTTTTTAAGAGAAAAAACTTCTCTTTATTTAATAGTTTTCTATTTCTAGATGCTTTTTAAGAGAGAAAACTTCTCTTTATTTAAGAGTTTTCTATTTCTAGATGCTTTTTAAGAATAAAATTCTTTATATAAGAGTTTTCTATTTCTGAAGATAAAACTTTTCTCTTATATTTTCTATTTCTAGATGCTTTTAAGAAAAAAGAATTTCTTGATGCTTTTTCTCTTTATATTATAGTTTTCTATTCCTAGATGCTTTTTAAAAGAAAAAACTTTTTATGAGTTTTCTAATTCTAGATGTTTTTTAAGAGAAAAAACGTTCTAGATACAAGCTTGCATGACATAATGGTAAACTTCGTTACTTCCAAATTTTAAAGATTTTCGTGAATGTAAAAAAAAAATAATTAACCCTACAGTTTAAAAAATAAAATTCTATTTTTAAGGGCCATGATAAGCTAATTACAAACTTGATAAGCATCGGATAAATTTCCTGCCTTTTTACATTTCAAAGATTTTTCGTGAATTTATTAAACACAAAATAAAAGGAATAAGTTTCGCATTTTGAAGAAGAAATTTCTCATGTATATTTCCAGATGTTACGACAAGCTAATTACAAACTTGCTTTGGCAGGATTTATTGTAATTGGAAGCGCCCACAAATAATTCCCAGCAGACGTAAAATGCCCAAACTTTTTCCGGGTGGTCCTATGCAATTGCAACGTCGAGATTGCTGTACTTGATTAGAAATAGGTATTTTCTAAAAGGGGAGAATGCCCCTTGGGCCATTCTGAATTGAAATTGAGTTCAGGTATAATCTGATGACCGCCTTTTTTTTGTGGGCGTTGGGGAACGCCCCAGGGGGACTTTCAGTCTTTTTTTTTCACCGGTTTCCCAATCGCATATATTGCCAGAGCGTTTGTTTGGTGGTTTTAATTCTATACAGCTGACATCATCTGCCGGATGGAATATTATTGTAGGATTAAATTATATGAGGAGTCTCTATTTTTTGAGAAAAAAAAAATAAGTATTAAATGTATAAATGACCACCCTGTTTTACTTACTCTGTTGCATGTTTTTTATAAGCATGATTATGTTATGCGTTTTATACTACGTTTTCTAAGAAACATTTTTGCCGAGGACAGTTGCGCAAGTAATCCTATATTATTCTCTACCTGTTCTATACATGTTTGAGTTCATGTCAGTTATTTAGTAATTCAGTTTAACACGAGCTTGCTTACTGAATCCAGTCTCTCGATTTATCACATTCGCTACTGCATTTTCTGACCATTTTCGATATACTTTAAACGTTCATGCCTTGATTATGTTATTTATAACTTATGTATTCTTTTATTTACGTATTAGCTGACACGTCGAATTTTTGACGAACCTGTTATGTTTTATTATTCATTTTATGACTAAAACATCCATTTTATACCTTCTATAAGTTTTAGTGTGACTTGCAATTTCTTTTTGTATTTTTCTGATAACCAAGACATCCGCTTCACTTTTTTAATGACGCATTTCTTTTACTTGCTCGTAAGTCAACAAATTCGATTTTATTCAATCTTAGATACCAGCGAAGAAAATCGATTCAACAACCTAATTAATAATCAGTTATCACATTAATTGTAGTCAGTTCATTATTTATTGATGAAAACATCAAGATTAGGATCGTATTAACCACAAAAGCAAACTCGAATTACTGACTTACCTGTTAATTAACACCTCTGTTCTAATGATCTATATATTTATTGACTTGTTTCCGATTTGTTGACCTATTTATTTATTAACATGTTTCCGATATGATGCCCTATATGCATTAATTAACAAATCGGATTTAGTGTTTGATTTACATATCAACACAACCGTCCATTAATCCTGACTTGTTGCCTTCGTCAGAGGTTGCTGGCGAGTTATGCCCTGGAGAGAGGGGTTAATAATATCGTGGCCGCTTTTCATGCAGAATGATCCACCCCGTTTCTTTGTTGCACTCATTTGCACTGAGAGAGAGAGAGAGAGAGAGAGAGAGAGAGAGAGAGAGAGAGAGAGAGAGAGAGAGAGAGGTGAGGTTAGCTGAAGAGAGAAAAGGTTAGTTGGTGACTGAGGTGTCAGGCTTATATATATAGAGAGAGATATAGAGAGATATATATATATATATATATATATATATATATATAGATATATATATGAGGTATATAGATATATAGATATATAGATATATATATATATATATATATAATATATATATATATATATATATATATATATATATATATATATATATATATATATATATATATATAGAGAGAGAGAGAGAGAGAGAGAGAGAGAGAGAGAGAGAGAGAGAAGAGGTTAGCTCGAGAGAGAAAGGGAGGGGCAGCTGGTGAACGATGTCAGGCTTATTTGAAGAGAGAGAGAGAGAGAGAGAGAGAGAGAGAGAGAGAGAGAGAGAGAGAGAGAGAGAGAGAGAGAGAGAGAGAATGTCGCAACTTAAAGGTCACGGTCTTTTCTTTGATAAGTGTTGTTCATTTAGATTGGGCCACGTTATGTAATTAAACTGGTAACGTCAGAGCCAGCAAATATAAGAGCATTGACGTGTTGCTCACACCTTTATAAAGGCATTGAAATTTTATCCCGCCTACTTTTGGCATGTGTATATATATATATATATATATATATATATATATATATATATATATATATATATATATATATATATATATATATGTACATTTATAATTTTATATATACACATACACACATACAGTACATACACACACACATCCATATACATGCATAAATATGTCTAAAAGTACCGTGCAGCTTTAATGCCTCTTTAAATTTTGGCAATCATTAATATGAAAAGATTTAATTTGCTTTTGACATTGATATTATTACAGTTTCCACGAATAATATAACTATATTTGTTTCAGTGATATTACCATGTATGGTAACCAGAATTCTGATGTGCAAAAATAATATTTGGTTTAAACATTTTCATTAGTTTATGCGCGTCACCTTAAGTCTTCTTTTAAATTTTAATTTGGTAGAATTTTAAATAATAGTTTCATTGTAAAAAAAAGTCAAATTATTAAAAGAAATTTTAAGGGTCTGTGACGGGGAATAAATGTCAAAAGGGACATGTCTCACACTCGTTTGAAATTCTTCTTGTCATTTCTAACTTCAAAATATTTGCTTTGTCTTTTTTTATTTTGCACGAAATAATTCTGTCTACCTGGAAACCCTTTTCGGTGGTTTAGGATTCAGTCTATCCTAATGGACTTTCTTAGTGGTTTTTAATTGTGTCCCTTATGGATTCCGACTGACGATTCACGTCTGGAATACACGATGAGTGTCTCGGGTAATCTGGAATTCCGTATCCCAGATATTAAAATTGCTTTTGACGTAAAGGAAAATTCGTATGCCAGAGTTGAGTGGTTTCGTCTAGCATACTCGTACATTAACCCCTAAGTTCTAGGATTTAAATTGGTCCCTGACATAGATTCTCATCCGTATTCTACTTTGGATATTAAAATTCGTAATCCAAATTTTGATACCGATTGCGGGCACATCTTAAAATCCATAATCCAGGTTTTAATATCGGTTGCTGATTCATCTTAACAACCGTAATCCAGATTTTAACATCCCCCGTAGAGGGAGGTATCGCAGTC
>NC_089742.1:36360512-36385512 GCF_040412425.1 Macrobrachium rosenbergii | reverse complement strand
ATAGAAACAGAGAACTTAGAGAGATGCTGAAAACGAGTTCCTAAACCACTATGCCCACCTAAAACAGTAGAAGACAGGAAAGATTTCAGAGTTGTTCTTGTTAGGTTAAGTTGACCTTATACGAGCACGACCTCTTGCGCCTGGCATTTGGCTGTGAACAGAAAAAAAATATATGGGCACATGTGTTTTATTGTACAAAATCTGTTATTTATTTTACATTACCTTCATTTGTTTATTACTTGAAATTTGCTCTGCTATTATATTCTACATCCTTGTTATTTTTTTAATAATTTTTTTTCTTAAATGCCTGTCGTATGTTGTGAAAAATTACTAGGCTTGCTATTGGCTTTATGATTGTTTCCATAAGAATGAATTAACAGTATGGATAATAATAATAATAATAATAATAATAATAATAATAATAATAATAATAATAATTTAACGAAGTTGCAGTAACAGTTATAAATAGAAGGTGGTATCAGTAATATAGGCAAGATATGAGATTAGTTTATATCACGCCGAGAAATGAAAGGTTAGGCGTACGAGGCCAACGTATGTGTGTTAAAGTTAGTACAAGCAACAGAAGTTTTATACGTTCATCATCAATATAACGTTAAAGGGATGAATTTGGCTGTACGTGTTGTCTTGTTTTCTCTGAAGCTACTCACTATAAGTGGAAATTGCTTGTGGGTCACACTTGCACAGTATATATATATATATATATATATATATATATATATATATATATACATGTATACATATACATATGTATATATATATATATATATATATATATATATATATATATATATATATATATATATATACATACCGGTATATATATAAGGCAACTGCCACGAAGGGAAGTGAAACAGCGGAGTGGTTGGTAGGCCTTTCGACACAGGGTCCTTTACTTAGATCTGCTAATTAATGACAGTGAGTCGAGAGGCCTAGGAACCACTCCGTTGTTTCATTTTTCCACATATGCCTTTATTTATACATTCATCACGTTCCATATCTTCGTGATTCAGTTATACATATAGCCTATAGGCCTATATATATATGTGTATTTATATATATATTCATCTTATATATACTGTATATCTATATATAAATATATATATATCTATATATATAAATATATATATATATTTATATATATATATATATAACTATATATATATATATATATATATATATATATATATATATATATTATATATATATATATATATATATATATTGCATATGCAATATATTTGCATGTGCAGAGTGAATGTATTTTCATGCGCTTATATTGTTATATATATTCTTTCAATTCCGTCAGACGTTATGGAGGTGGAAATGTAGCATCGGTATGTTAAGGTGAATCTCAGTATTAAGCAATTATGTTTTAGTTAAGCAAAAGAAGCGTCTCTCTCTCTCTCTGTCTCGTCTCTCTCTCTGAATATCTTTTTGGAATTGGATGGCCCTTACGTCCTCTTGGCACTAAAGCTTTCATGATTATTATTTTGTTTTTTAAATTTATTCCTCTCTCTCTCTCTCTCTCTCTCTCTCTCTCTCTCTCTCTCTCTCTCTCTGCGCTCTCTCTCGGCCTGTCTGTGCGCTTATACAAGTACCGATGTAATTTCTTTTCTTTACAGACGACTAATTAGAATTACAACTATCGTTAAAGGGTTTTCAGACCTAATGCCTTTTATGCATTTAGGGCTGCAGGGTCCGTGATTTTATTACAGGTAATTTTGTTGACTTTAATTAGTAGAGCAACGTTATTTTGTTTTATTTCGCTTATTCTCTTCTCCCCTTTTACTTACGCATTCATTTGGATAATTGTTGGCTTCGTTTATTTATTAGCTCAGGTTTTTGTTTATTGTCTGTTTAACTTTTTTTGTGTTTCCTCTCTTTTAATTCGCACGTCTTTTATTATTTTTGCGCTTGCTTATCATTTGTTTTTTTGGTCCATTTATGTAAATTTCGACTTATTTTTACACCTTCTACATTTGTATTTGATTTAGCACATTTTTGCGGTTTTGGTCTTGTCCACCTTTTTCTTTTCTGTCCACCTTCATAAAACCTAACTTATCTTTTAAGAAGAGGAAGAAGAAGAAGAAGAAGAAGAAGAAGAAGAAGAAGAAGGAGAAGAAGAGGAGGTCTCTAACCCTTCAATCGTTCCTTTTACTTTGTATCTAAAAAGATCGGTGCAGGGGATCTCAAAACGGTTATGGTTAGCCCATGGAGCCTCAGTAGGGGAGCCATTGCCCCCTTACGCCCTACCCCTCCCTAAAAAGGGTGGGCGGGCGGTTTCCTCCCGAAAATCTGAGCAGTAACGCCAATTTTCTCCTAAGTGGTTCTTGAACTCCCCAGAAGAATTCAGCCCGTGAGAAACTTTACCTTTGTTTCTTTCTTTATTTCCTCTTTCTTTCTTTCTTTCTTTCTTTCTTTCTTTTTCTTTCTTTCTTTCTTTCTTTCTTTCCTTCTTTCCCAACTCGATTCCCGCAACTAAGGAAGTTGAACTCGGAGAAGTTTTGTTAATGTAAAGATGAATTCGGAATGTTCCTCACCCGCGGGGGAGAATGTAAGGTTGAAGTTACCTCCTCGCTGTGTTAGGCTTTCATTTCAGTACTGGAATTTTTTGTTGCCCCTTCAACTTACAAAAAAGCTCTGCCTTGAGCGCCTGTAAGCTCGTAATGGTGCCATGGTTGGATAAAAGAAGGAAGGGAGCTGACAGCCGTGTTGACTTCCTAGCTTTGCAAAACAGAAAACACCAAGCACCTACTGTGCCGCCCCACAAGGAGGATAACGCCGCCAGTGCACCTCACGCGTTGCACTGTAGGCATTACTCAAGATTCTTTGCAGCATCCCTTTGGCCTCTAGCTTCAAATCCTTTCATTCGTTATACTTTCCCTCAGTTCATATTCTTTCATCTTTCTTACTGTCCACCCTTTCCTAATAATATGGTTTCATAATGCAACTGCGAGGTTTTATCCCATTGCACCTTTAAAGCCTTTTCACTTTCAATATCTCTTTCAGCGCTGAAATGACATCATAGGTCCCAGCGCTTGGCCTCTGGCCTAAAATTCATAGTCCCTCTCACCTCCTACTACTATAGCGGTCTGGTGTTAGCAGCAATTGATGATGAGGACCCCCAGAAACCGATAGAGTAAGATTATAAATGCAAGTTATTTCTGGTCGACATTCATTAAGGGTAAGAGGTGGCAAGGTATTTTTTTCAAGCACGGCTTTTGTAAGTGCGAAGATACTGATCACACCTGATTAAGATAGAGTTATTTTAAGTTATTTTACATTTTTCGTTTAGAATGTAATGTCGGTATATTGAAATATAATGGGTTCCAAAATTTCTCTTCTACACGGTTATATATTTGATGTTCATTACAAAGTTACAGTAATGAAAATGAAAATAAATTTACAAATATAAACCAGTTACACTTTATTTGAGAGAGAGAGAGAGAGAGAGAGAGAGAGAGAGAGAGAAAACATTGCTTCAGTTTTATTTTCACGGTCGAGTGACGTGGCAGGCCCACACATTCGAGTAGAGTAGATCATTTGGCTGACGTCTCAAAAAAAAAAAAATTCTTCGAGAATGATTTATTGACTGGAATACGAGACATAAAAGCAAACTACCAGTAAAATGGGATGACTTGGTCGAGACAGGGAATCGATTCTGTGGACAAAGTTGGAAGATTCTTACATAACTCTTCTCGTGATTGTGTCATTTCTTGAGACTAAAAGACCCAGTCCAATTTTCTCTTTTGTTAAGAAGTGGTTCATCAGGAATTAGGGATATTTTTTTTTAAATGTGAAGGTGAAGGTCAAAGAGCTTTGTAAAATGTGATTGGGTCATACAAATGTACTTCTTAGATGTGAACTATTAAATTTCATGAAGATAACGATTCTCTTTTTGGTCAAAATGATGAAAAGTTGATGTACAGAAGTGGAATGCATTATTGGCAAAGTTTGTCAGAGAGTTTAATCGACAGCTGCAACAATTCCTGAGGGAAAATGTCGTAGCTTGGCCAAAACTTCTTACAGTTTTGACTGTTTCCGACACAATTCTCCAGAGCCTTCCGTGTTGGGAATAGTTTTTTGCGGTTTCTTCAGAAGACTGCGTACGCTTCTGCTTCTAGACATAGCGAAATTCAAAGATATATAATTTTAGAAGATAAATTAAGAAATTAATCATGAAAAGTAAAATTCAACTTGCAACTTAAAGAAATGGTCTGTAGGCTTTAAAAGGCTCATTCTGAAAAGTTGTAAAGAGTTTATAGGAAGAAGGAAAAAGCGTTTTTGTGATGACGAAATTGTTTTTAACCCAAGAGACGTTTGAGAGGTGATGGAAGCGTAAAACTGTAAGCAGATATTTAGGAGACGCGGTGAAATAACACGAAAGTTCTCGGTGGCTCTATCTTTTATTTAATTCTTGTGACCTCGGCTATACAGTATTTATCTTCATATGTTAAGCGAAATAGCAACATACATTTATTTACCTGTCCATCTATCCGTCTATACACATTTTATATATATACAGTTATGTATATATACATATATGTATAATATATATATATATATATATATATATATATATATATATATATATATATATATATATATGTATATCTTATAATTTACATACACACACACACACACACACACATATATATATATATATATATATATATATATATATATAGGCTATATATAAAAATAGTGTATATATATGCGCATGTATTGAGAATATGTTTTGACAGATTTGACCTAAATTTAGCAATGTTGCTTTAAAAAAAGGAAAATGTTGCTGCCAGTGAAGAAATTAGTAAAGGCAAATTTATCTTGCAATCGAGAGAGAGAGCTTTGATAAATTCTTCGGTGATAGATCCTAGTAAGCCTCTTATCGTGAGAGAAAGCTTTGTGAACTTCTTCAAATAAGACGGAATGTTGTAAGCTCTTGAAATGAGTGAGCTTGTAAGCATTATTAACTGAAAGAGCTGAGTAGACCACCGCAGAAGTTGCGGGGGTGGTGGGGGGAGCTTTGTAACTCCTCAGCTGGGAGACTTTATAGGCCTTCGCGGCTGAGATGAACTTCGTTTATCTTTAAATGAGATAGCTTGCAAATCTCAGGGGCTTTGTGCCAGATTATGTCAGATGTCTATGAATAAGACCCAAGAACTAAAGATCTTTCATTATTGCGTATACATAATTGGGTTCTTTTGATTTCCAGTATTATACACGATAGAGCTGAAATTTTTTTTATAGTATGGTACTTGTTGTCATTAGAGCTTGTTTTGTGATCACTTCATTTACATTCCCACGTTAACAATTTTCAAAACCTATTCATTTGCTGGGATTTTTGAAATGGTTATTCTTATCAAAGTAGTGCCACTTCTTCAGTGGAACCATGATTTAGTAGAACCTTGTCAGTGTTTTTCAACAGCACTAATTAATAATTTGTTAGATTAATCCTTGTCGTTTTCTTACAAGATTACTTTAGATTATTTGATTACTAAGTGTCCTTGTGTACATGTACGACATTGTCAATGTTACATTGATATTCATCATCTGTAATTCCAGTCACTGTAATGGTTACAGCATGCCTCACCTCATGTTCATTGTGGTAAGTGCTACTGTAGTCTGTCAGTTATTTCAGATTTATTTTCAGCTTCGTAACGGACCAGTTGCCCAACAAAGAGCTTGACAATGATATATACTTATAATCAGGGACCGAATCTAGAAGCCACGTTCAGATTTCTCAAAGTTAGTTCTGTCTGTCTGTCTGTCTGTCTGTCTGCTTTTCCATGATGTAATCAGATGAAATTTTATGTATCTGTCCATCTCTGGCTTGCTTTGTATGCTATCGAACATTCTTAGTGGGCTCTGCTTAACAATGACGGTGTTACTGTCATTGCCCCTCACGCGGCGCACTGTAGCTATTATATACTCAAGGTTCTGTGCAGCGTCCCTTCGGCCCTTAGCTGGAACCCCTTTCATTCCTTTACTGTACCTCCATTCATATCTCTTGCTTCCATCATACTTTCCACTTTCTCCTAACAATTAGTCCCTCGTTGGACGAGTGGGTTCCGTTCTCAGCTAGCACTCTGCTGGCCGCGAGTTCGAATCTCCGACCGACCAATGAAGAATAAGAGGAATTTATTTCTGGTGATAGAATTTCATTTCTCGGTATAATTTGGTTCGGATTCCACAATAAGCTGTAAGTCCGTTGCTGGGTAACCAATTGGTTCTTAGCCGTAAAATAAATCTAATCCCTTCCGGGCCAGCCCTAGGAGAACTGTTAATCAGCTCAGTGGTCTGGTTAAATAAGGTATACTTAACTTTTTCTCCTAACAATTGTTTCTTAGTGCAACTGCGAGGTTTCCCTTCCGTTACACCTTGAAAACCTTTTTACCCTCAATTTCCCTCTCAACGTCGAATGACCTCATAGGTCCCAGCGTTTGGCCTTCGGCCTAAATTTTATACTCCATTCCATTCTTCTCAACAAAAACTGAATCAACTGTGACACCATGTCTATATTATGTTAATGGAAAATATGATAATCAAGGTTGTTTCGTAGTTTGTCAAGTCTAGTGCACAGTTTAGCATTTTTAACAATAATTACAGGGCGCTGTTCATGCAGAAGTCACCAATAGAACGATTAAAAACAATGACAAGAACCAGCCGAGGCACGCACTTCGAAACGAGACACCGGAAATACCATATCAGACAACATCACGTATTTCCAAATATGCGTATATGAAAAATTGATTTCTGAATGTATATCGCATAAGTAATTAACTAGCACATAATTGGAGTTCGACATAACCCGTATGCAAACTGCGCACTGTGTCGCGTGGGTAGCAGTTTCATTACCGTACCGGTAGGGTTTGCTTTCAAAACTGTGTCAAATATACATGCAGCGCTCGAGAGCTTTTGAAACGGGCTGTTATAAGGGCGACCCGTATTGGTTATAATAGGCAGCTGAGCAAATGCTGGATGCTGTATATTGCGTGTTGTATCAATGCGTTATTAGATCGTAATGATTCGGGTTTCTTTTGTCTTTTATTTACGTACATATACACGTATTGGTAGACGCTCACACTTGTACACGTATTGGTAACCATAGAAACGTGTGTTTGTCTCTTGCGTGTGCGTGGCTGGGTGATTGCATTGTGGGTGTATAGGAGCTTTATATTTATTTATTCATTTTATTTCAGCTTGCAATAATGAATAAGTTGAATACAAAATGGAATGTAATTATTTATTTATTTACTTACCTATTTATTTATTTATTTTATTTATTTATTATAGATTTTAGCATGCAGTCATGAATAGGTTGAACATATAAAAGGGGGTGTTTGGTATTTGCTTGTTACCGGTACCGTACATATGAATAAATTTGTAAATAATAGCTAATATCCAAACCATATATGTCTTTCTATCTGTATATATGTGTCAAATACATACTAAACATATGAAAATACTTGTACACATGTTGTTAAAATACATGCAACGCATATGAATGTATTGGTATTTGGCCTTAAATAAACAAATACAAAACGTATACATGTATTTGTAGAAATGTTGTCAAAATACATGCCATATAAATGCATATAGTACATATACATTGCACATAAGTAAAAAGCGATTTTTGGGGCGGTTAAACTCGCGAATAAGAAAGATAAATTGTTTGAAACGCAGACCAGGGTGGGAAGAAAGACTGATGTAGGAGAGAGAGAGAGAGAGAGAGAGAGAGAGAGAGAGAGAGAGAAAACAGCACTTGCCCAATAGCAAAGATCACTGATGCAGGAGAGAGAGAAGATTTGGTGGAAAAATGTCATCACTCTGCCCAATAGCAAAAAGATGACTGATGTAGAGAGAGAGAGAGAGAGAGAGAGAGAGCTTTGAGGAAAAATATCACTCTGCCCAATAGCAAAGAGAGAGAGAGAGAGAGAGAGAGAGAGAGAGAGAGCTTTGGTGGAAAAATATCACTCTGCCCAAAGATATTTGATGTAAAAGATGACTGATGCAGAGAGAGAGAGAGAGAGAGAGAGAGAGAGAAAAAAAATGTCACTCTGTAATAGAGAGACTGATGAGAGAGAGAGAGAGAGAGAGAGAGAGAGCTTTGGTGGAAAAATATCACTCTGCCCAATAGCAAAAGATGACTGATGCAGAGAGAGAGAGAGAGAGAGAGAGCTTTATGAAAAATATCACTCTGCCCAATAACTTAAGATGACTGATAGGAGAGAGAGAGAGAGAGAGAGTAGAGAGAGAGAGCTCTGGTGGAAAAATATCACTGCCCAATAGCAAAAGATGCTGATAAAGAGAGAGAGAGAGAGAGAGAGAGAGAGAGAGAGAGAGAGAGAGAGAGAAAAGAATATCACTCTGCCCAAAAGCAAAGATCTTTTGTTCTGCCCAACATGAAACTCTGAAATTGTCTCTGTGGCAAAGTTACGGGTGTTCATATCCCTGAGTTTGAGGAAAAGTTGAAATGTTGGTCCAAAGAGCCCTGCTCCTGTGCCATAATATGTTCAGGTTATTTTTTTTAAGTTGGTATTTACGTATATATGAATTATTTCTGTATTTGACGCGCAGTGATTTTCATTTTTATTTATTTGACTAAAACTTATCGTTTATGTATATATACACATATATATATATATATATATATATATATATATATATATATATATATATATATATATATATATATATCATATAAATAATAATAATAATAATAATAATAATAATAATAAAATAATAATAATAATAATAATAATAATAATAATAATAATAATAATAATAATAATAATATATACATATATATTCACATATGTATATATGTATGTATATAGATTTGTATACACATAATATATATACATAGATATTCACATATGTATGTATACATATATGTATATGTATATATGTATGTATATAGATTTTGTATACACATATGTATATACATGTATACACATTTAAGTTAGATAAGGGCGTTCCTCTCCATACAGTATGGATGATCTGTTTGCTAAGAATAATGAGAAAGCAGCAGGAGGTTGCAGTGATTGATCTCATTGGTAATGAACTTTAGTTTATCTCGAAAATGTGCTGAAATAACACGAGTGTAAGGTATCCCCATCTTTCATTTCGTTCTTAAGGCCCTGCTGTATTTGTCGTCGCCGTTAATGAATGGTATGTTACTGTACAGTATATATATAATATTCTCGTTAAACGCTAATGGTCAATTGTCATCTATCACTGCATGGCAACACTTCTACAATTTCCTCAACTTCTTATCCTTAGGGATTGATATCCTGAAAATTACCGCATACGTTGTCCCTTGCATCCACTCTGATGCCAACGTTGTTTCAGCCATTAATCCTGCCATGGCTATAATAAATATGTTATCGAACTGTAATTCAGTATACAGATGAGAACTAGTAAAACAGTCATGGACAAAAACAAGAATCCTGAAAGTTAAAATCAACATAAAAACTTCACAAATCACAAAGAGTGAATAAATGGAGCAACATAATAGCAATTATTGTCTTTGCTGTCAGGACGTCAACCTAGAAAATAAGGGAAAGTAGCCCGTAAGGGGCTAGTGCCGCCATTGCACCTCACGTGGTACACTGTAGGCATTACTTGAGGTTCTTTGCAGCGTCCCTTCGGCCCCGAGATGCAGCCTCTTTCATTCCTTTCACTGTACCTCCGTTCATATTCTCTTTTATGACATCTAACTTTCCACCCTCTCCTAACAATTTTTTGATAGTGAAGCTGCAAGGGTTTCTTCCTGTTACGCCTTTTAGACCTAGACCTCCTTACTGTCAATTTCGCTTCCAGTGCTGAATGACCTCGTAGGTCCCAGCGCTTGGCCTTTGGCCTAAATTCTATATATATTCCATTTAACGAGAATTGCCTGTGAGGGAAACCATACTACACACACACAGACACAGACACACATATATATATATATATATATATATATATATATATATATACAGTATATATATAATTTGTATTAGAAATTTCTGAAATTTCTGACTTACATCGGGATCGAGTCCCGGCCTTTCCAATGTGGGATCGGGTTTGATCCTGATATGAGTCAGAAATTTATTTCTGTGAAACACGTGCTCATGTGTTCATTAGTTCCATATATACAGTATATATATATATATATATATATATATATATATATATATATATATATATATATTATATATACATACACATAATATGCATGAGTATGAGAGAGAGTTGTGGACAAAACTGTACGCCCATATTTATGTGTAGCCTATGCCCTTTACTACAAGACTCCCGTCTGATAAACATAAGAAAATTAATGTTCACTAACTATAAAGAACGCCTCTTTCCACGAAGTAACTTTTCCTCACCTCTGAAACTTTCTATATTACTTCTCTCTCCCCCTCAAAACAAACTTTAATCCTCTTCTCTCCCCGAAGGAACGTAGGTTTAATTCACCCCCGCCCCCTTTTCGAAACCATTTACTCTTTTATGAATTTCATTGGTATCTACATTCTGGATGGAGTGAAGCCACTGTGGTTTTCTTTTTACTGACGGAGAATTTTTTTTTCTTGCTTCGTTCAAGCGGAAAGGAAAAGTTTTTTTCGAATTTGGCCCGTGATGGTTTTTATAAACGGGCAAAAATGTCGTGTTACTTACATTTTAGAGATTATGAAACATATCTCAGTTAATAAGTTGAAAATGCCCGCTTCCATGTTCATAATGTTCATATAATTATTACTTTTAATACTGTTCAGTTACTGTACCTTGATATTATTGCTATAATTTTATTTTTATTTGTCTCGTATTCCACCCAGAGGCTTACGCATTATTTTAAATTATTCTCATGACTGAACATGTATTATATGATAACGTGGCCCTTGTACAGAATTATATTTTCCCTTCTTATCAAAACAGCTGGAAGGAGAAGGATAGTAATTAAGTACTTGAAATATTTCTTAGTTTCATGGGAATTCACATCGTTATTATGATTATTTACTATTGTCTATACTATTGTTGTTCTGTTTGCCACTTTTAAATTTTTTTTACCGTTACTATTTATCGAACTCTATTATCGTTGTTGTTATTATTATTATTATTATTATTATTGTGGCTATTGTTACTGGCAATCTTATTGTAATTTTTGCCATTTATTTAATCATCGCTGAATGAAGTTACCGTATCATCAGTTGCGAAAACGCCAAGGAAAGTAAATGAAGTATTCTGTGAAAATTGCAAGTCTTTCAGCTTGATACAATTTCAATCGAAGATCACTCATACTGACTGTTGGCTAAAACACTAGAGAATAAAACCTCGGCATATATCGGAAAATCTCGTTTTGATTCTGGAAAAGGGCTTCGGCAAACAGGACCTTTTAGGGTACCGTAATTTATTGAGGAAAGTATTGAGTCCCTGAAGAGAAAGTGAATGATGGAAATGTTTGAGAAGGGATTTTTCTTTCGCTTAAATTAGAGAGACGTGGAACTGGATCTCATTCTTTTAGAGGTTTCTGCCATATTTTGAAGTTAGTGTTGAGCTTTAATCTGTATAATATCAGTTCGTCAAAAAAAAAAAGTAAAAAATGCGCCGAAGTTTCATCGGCTCAATCGAGTTTTCTATACAGCCGCTACAGCTTATAATCAGGGCCACCGAAAACAGATCTATCTTTCGATTTTCTCGGTATAATACTGTATGAGCCGCAGCCCATGAAACTTTAACCACGGCCCGACGGGGGCCTGGCCTATATCCTTGCCAGACGCACGATTATGACTAACTTTAACCTTAAGTAAAATAAAAACTACTGAGGCTAGAAGACTGCAGTTTGGTAGATTTGATGATTGTAGGGTGGATGATCAACATACCAATTTGCAGCCCTCTAACCTCAATAGTTTTAAGACCTGGGGGCGGACAGAAAAAGTGTGGACAGAAAAAACTGGGGACGGACAGACAAAGCCGGCAAAATAGTTTTCTTTTCAGAAAACTAATAAATGAATAAATCAGTTACTAAAAAAACAAATAGCACTTGGAAAAATTAAATCGCAATATTTCTGTGGTGAATTTTACTGAAAGTAATTCTTAGTCTTATCTTATCAAGATATCTAATCAGACATGATGAATAGAGTTTGCTCGTTCATCAAAAAAAGATTTATCACATCATTACAGAAATATCAGTGAAAAATGCATCACATCATTACAGGAAACATCAATAAAAAATGTGGCTTAAAGGATTTGGTAACTATCAAGGAAGTACAAAATAATCAATAAAAATTTAGTATTTATGGTGGAGAAAAAAATCCTAAATTAAGTTTCAATAAGAACGAAACGGTCAAAGTAAATTTGCACTGTATGGTTTGAATGCTTGGTTAATCATTAAAGAAGTTTGCTTGGTGGAAATTAAAGGCGTTACAAAAGCGAAGAGAGAGTTGGTATATTTATCAAATACACTGGACAACTAATCCTGATATAACAGATTACTGGAAAGATTTGGTGCATCTATTCTATTCATATGTTTTAATGCTTTCCACGTATGCGAAAAACACCTGAAACACTTTTTACGGTAGGAGAAACTAATATATTTTAATTTTGAATTCTGCGATGTGCAAACTTTATTGCTCACTTCTTCCCCATTGTCATGATGGGGAAAGAAGGTACAATGCTTCAAGGATCCTCAAAGCTTTTTTTTTTTTTTTTAACAATTTCCTTTTATAAATTGGTCTTTCCAGGCTATTTCAGTTGGTGTAATAAGTGAATCTATGCCATTATCTTCCCTTTGTTGTTCTTGTTTTCTTTCTACCCTGAAATTCGGGAACCCTTTGTTGTTCTTTGTGACTCGAGAATCCTCGACTGTTTTTGTAGTGAGAAGGAGAGTTTGATTAGCGAATAGGCTGACTGAATTCTTGTAACATCCAGATGTACACATACACAAGCAGGCCAATTCAGTACAAACCCACAACTTGTGTGGGTTTTTACACATTTATACATGTATACGTGTGTACGTGTATATTGGCCCTTACAAGTAAAATACATACCCATGAAGGTCATTACCCAAGCTTTTAGTAACATTCTGGAAATTTCCTCTTCTCCAGTTGGTTAATTTGCTGACCAATATATCAGTTACTTTTCATGATAAATACTTGAAAAGTGAAAGCGAAGATGTAATGCATTACTGCCCTAATACTATTCTCCTTGCTTTTTACTGAATTTTTATATATTTTCTATTTTATTACTTTTTTCTTCTTTAATAAGTAAGATCTCTTCTTTCTGTATTTCTCTTGACCACCTCTTACTAGTCTCTAATGAACACCATATTCTTTGGAAGCTTGAATTTCAAGCCAGTGGCCCCTGTGGTGGGCTTGTTCCATATGAATAGGGATCATCCTTGAATAATAATAATAATAATAATAATAATAATAATAATAATAATAATAATAATAATAATCATCATCATCATCATCATCATCATCACAAGTTAGATAAAGGTTCACATTAAGCATCAATGAAAGTTGTTCTATTAACTAGTGAGTCGATATTTTACCAGAGGGCATTGGAATAGTGTTATCTTCTTTAAAGGTCTTGTAAACAGTTATTTGCCACTGGTTCTTCTTTCAAGTTTTTCAATGGCAGTGTAAATAAAAGTTACCTAAAAGACCATTATGCTAGTGTCAAATCAAGGTTTATTCATGGACAGTTGAAACAACATGCTGCCCTAATTATTGTCAAACCAAGGCTTTCTAATCGACAGTTAAATCAAGGTTTATCCTATTGACCATCAAGTTAAATCAAGGTTTATCCTTTGACCATTAGTTAAACCGAGGTTTTATGATTCCTTCGTTGACAGTCAGATTACGGCTTCCTTGTTGATATTTAAATCAAGGTTTTATTATTGCCAATTGAATCAAGACTGCCATCTTGATAATTAAACCCAGGTTTTGTTATTGACCATAAGGGTACCGTGCCGACAGTTAAACCTATGTTTTCTCTTTACCAGTTAAATGAAGACTAACAACTTGACTGTCAGATCAAAATGATCCTATTGATAAGTAAATCAAACGCTAGTTATTGAACCCAGACATTTTCCGTTGAACGCCAAAACAAGATTCTTGTCTTTATTCGACAACTTGTTCTGTTTCGTGCAACTCTGAAATTTCATAGTCTTCGCGGACCACTTCCGTGGCTGTAATCCTGTCGTAAGAGGGAGATCACAAACAATATTATCAGATCGAATCTTCACTGACTTGTAAATAAAGGGAAGCTGTTCTGTCAGATTCTGTTTTGATTGTAACGTATCGTTTTATTTTTTTTATTTATTTATTTTTTTTTTTTACTTGGGGAATATGCTACCTATTGGCTTCGACCGTTGACCCCACTTTTTCGATAAACTTCTGAGTGTCATTGCGGAGGTTGATGTCGCTTTGTTTGTTTGTTTGTTTTTTTGTCCTTGCTTGTGTTTTGGCATCTCTTGGGATGCTTGTTAGCCGTGTTTACTTGCGAGCTCGAATTGCCTTTCTGCGTTAGATGTGTCAACTCACTGGGTATGTATATTTTTTTTTTCTTAGAGACATGTTTCCGTACCATACCAGTGGTTGTGAATATACTGTACACTAAAGTGGAGTCTGTTCTTTGCCTAGGAGTATGTTTGTAAAAACAGGTCCATGCATATATACCGATATGTAATGTATCTATATGTATACATATATATACTGTATATATACACATACATATATTATATATATACATATATATATTATATATGTACACACACACTCTAACACACACAGACACCCACCCACACACACACATTATATATGTATATAATATATGCATATGCATATGTGTACAGACAGACATACATATATTCATGACACGTTTTATTCCAGTAGTGGTCCCATGAGTCGAACAAGAATAACTTTAGAGTGCGTTGTGGTGCAAGTAATTTGGGCCATATGAAAAAAACTGATTTAGTTTTCTTAACCTTTCAATCAATCATATGATTAATTATCTTTTCATTAAATCGAAAGGTACCAAGATCATATTTCGTGCTATTACATACTTTCTTGTCTTTTGCATCACAATGATAAGTATTATTGCAAATTTCATTAACACTTTTTTTTCCACAAGGCAGAACTGGGAATCCAGCGCTCAAATATGAACTCTTATGACAAGTTAAAAAAAAAAACTTTGTTACTATTTATTAAAAAGGTGAAGTCACCAATTAAAGCTTTTCCAGTCCCCTGGCAATATTTCAAAGGCACCAAGCCGAAATGGCGGTGCACTAACGACCGGTCATCCGTTTCGTAATTAAACAAAAGATGTTGATATAGCTTGAAGCAACATTTTTTTTTTTGCAATAGACTTTCCTATTGATTATCGCGCCGAAGGGCAAGGCAAAGGGCTTCTCCTGCTCCTCCTCCCCCTCGTCCTCCTCCTCCTCCTCCTCCTCCAGTCCGCAGCTGGAGAGCGATAACAAATGAATCCTATGTATTATCCAAAATACAATGCAATTACAACTCTTCAGGTGGCCTTGAATGGGATGGGAGGAGAGAGAAAGTGGTAGGGGGGGAGGGGGTGGGGAGTGGTTTGGCGTTGTTGTGGGTGTGGGGGAGGGGATATATCCATTACTATTAAAGCACATGATTCATCACATAAAAGGGCCGTCTCTCTCTCTCTCTCTCTCTCTCTCTCTCTCTCTCTCTCTCTCTCTACAAAGTAACAATTTGCTGGGCTTGTTATTTCGAAACGTAAACACGTCCTTTGTTGCATCCCGTGGTCTCTCGCCGCTTAAATTCGCCGCGATGAGCCTCTCTCTGCCCGGCGATGCTTAGTGCTAGAGTTCAGGCTGTACTCGCGATCTCTCGCAAGTTTTTCTTTTTTCGTTTTTGTTTCTTTTCAGGGGCTCGATTGAAAATCTCAGTCTGAGGTCGGTTGCATGTGCTTTTGAGGTCTAGTCTGCTTTGGTTTTACACACACACACACACACTCCAGACTATATATTTTATATATATATTTTTATATATATATATATATATATATATATATATATATATATTATATATATATACCATATATCTGTATATATGTATATAAATATATACATATGTATATATTATATTTATCTCTCTACATAAATATATACACATGTGTAAAAAAAGTTAAATATACCTTAGTTTTACCAGACCACTGAGCTGATTAACTTGGCTCTCCTAGGCTGGCCCGAAGGATTAGACTTATTTTACAACTAAGAACCAGTTGGTTACTTAGCAGCAGGACCTACAACTTATTGTATAGGGAACCGAACCACATTATAGCGAAAATGAATTTCTATCATCAGAAATAAATTCTTCTAACTCTTCATCCAATCAGCCGGAGACTCGAACTCGGGCCTAGTGGGAGTAGTCACAGCTCTACCGACTCTCCCAATGAACAGTTATGTGTAATTATATATACGCTACATACATACATACATACATACATACATATACATATACACCTTGTACCACGTTAGAGAAACATCTTAAAGATGTTGCCTTCTCAGGTAATAATTTTACGAGCCTCATACATTCAATAACTTTTTTATCTTCCAAGTAAATAAGGTACTTTTTTCTTTTAGAAACACACAGTGGTAATTTTAGCAACCGTATACATAAAATCCCTTTTGGAAACACACGAAAAAAACACACAAAAAAAAGCCACACCCACACACACCCAACGAAACTTCCGAAAACTCGTCATGACAGCGTCTTTAATTCCTTGATAACTTGTTCATTTTCAGTAATAATAATAATAATAATAATAATAATAATAATAATAATAATAATAATAATAATAATTTTACAAGTCTCTTACGGTAACATTATTAGCAACCAGATAAAATACTTTTTGAAAACGCGAAAAAAATCTTTCATTTTTATATAACTTGTTCATTTTCAATAATAATAATAATAATAATAATAATAATAATAATAATAATAATAATAATATAAATAAAGTTCCCTTCTCAATGAAAGAATAACTAAATCGTTATACCTATGACATTTTTCATCATCATCATTATTATTATTATTATTATTATTATTACATATATATTATTATTATTATTATTTGACGAGTCCCATACACTCAATCTAAAAAGCATACTTTTGGAAACACGTCGAAAATAGCACAAGGAAACTTCCACAAACTCGTCATGTCAGCATCTTTCATTCCCCGATAACTTGTTCAGTTTGAATAATAATAATAATAATAATAATAATAATAATAATAATAATAATAATAATAATAATAATAACTGTACGAGTCTTATACATGCAATGATTTTCGCACCAACCAAATGAATGAAATACTTTTATAAACGTTTTTATATAGTATGTTCATTTGCTAATAATAATAATAATAATAATAATAATAATAATAATAATAATAATAATAATAATAATAATAATAATAGTCAGAAAAATGTGCTACTAGACACAGCGCACATAGTGAGAAAAGTCATGGACTCCTAAGGAGGCAGGATGCAACCCGGAACCCCACAGTGTAAAAACCACCCAGCCGAATAGGTTGACTGTGATAGACACTACCCCCTCCCCCCCCACAAAAAGTAATCATAATAATAATTTTACGAGTCTCATACAACCAATATAAATAGAACGCTTTTGGAAACACACACACACACACACACACACACACACACACACACACACACACACACACATAAATAGCATGTGGAAACTTCTACAAACTCGCCGTGTCAGCATCTTTCATTTTCCGATAACTTTGTCTCATCCGCCTTATGATCTACCGTCGAGGCCCTATTCCTCGATATACTTCGCTTATGACCGTCAACTCTCCACTTTATAGCTTCTGCCCCAGTGGATAAGACTTCGCTCGCGACGAAGCCTCTTCTCTTCTATAGATAGTTTTTAATGTACCCTCGGCGCTCATATAGTCCTGTTAATAAGCTTATTAATCAGCGGTATAGTCCTGTTAGTAAGCTTGTTAATCAGCGCTGTAGTCCTGTTAATAAGCTTTGGCTGCTTTAATCAACTGTTTTAAGCACCTGTTCCAGGTACTTTCCAGGTTTTATACTTTGCGGGAGCTTAATCCAGGTAGATAAAATAGGTTCGGCTGGTTGTTATTATTATGATGATGATGATGATGATGATAATAATGATGATGAATATTATTATTATTATTATTATTATTATTATTATTACATAACATTCTGTGTTGAGTTGTATTGATGTTACTCATTCGTTTTCTTTTCCTGACTTTGAACCAAATAGCTTCAGCAGTTTCGAAGATTGAGCTTCCGACCCGGAAGCTCAAGATATTAGAAAATTCCCTTTAATTATTATTGGTGTTAATTACGTATATTAAAGATTTTATCATTTTTATTATACATTTTGTAACGTTCCGTGAGGAAGCAGTATGGAATGCTCATAGTTCAACTGTGAACAACTAAATCTCGTTAATGTATGGCCTCCTTCATTTGTTAATTTTCTGAAAAAGAAAACTATTGCGCCGGCTTTGTCTGTCCGTCCGCGCTTTTTTCTGCCTGCACTTTTTCTATCCGCACTTTTTCTGTCCGCACTTTTTTCTGTCTGCCCGCAGATCTTAAAAACTACTGAGGCTAGAGAGCTGCAAATCGGTATGTTGATCCTCAACCCACCAATCATCAAACATACCAAACTGCAGCCCTCTAGCCTCATAAGTTTTGATTTTATTTAAGGTTAAAGTTAGCCATGATCGTACTTCTGGCAGCGCTATAGCTACCAACAACATAGGCCACCACCGGACCGTGGCTGCATTTCAGAAAACTCGATTGCGCCGAAGAAAATTCGGCGAATTTTTTACTTATTCTTCACGGTCCTTCTTTTCACCTTTTTTTCCTGTCTTCCCCTTCCCTCTTATATTCCGTTTATAATGGGCTCATTTCTGCTTTGCCCATTACACTCTTCTTTTTCTTTAATGATTTTCCTCATTTTAATCATTTCTTTATTTTATGTTTTCAAACTTCAAAGCCAACGTCCGATTTTCATTGCATTTTGGGTTAAGATTATCAGTATCTTCGCCGCATAAAAATTATATTGTGGCCAGTTGCAAAGGAAGAAAACATGCAGTTTCATACCAAACATCATAATAGTATTGGCTAAATGAGGTTCACTTTCCCCTTAGCAGAAGTCTGAAAGCTTTTCAGTTTTTTATGTCGAAGGTCGGTGTTGCATTATTATTATTAGTGTGTTATGTTGTGTGTGTGTATTATGTGTGTTATTATTATTATTATTATTATCATGTTGTCATTTCATTCATTCCACATATAGACAGGCTTCAAGTGCTGTATGGCTTTTTACGGCAGATCTTCCGGCATGAACTGCCTGTGACCCATGCGACATTTATCATCAAAGGCCGATGTGGTATCAAATATCGAACTTGGCATAGCATGAAAGGTCACCCAGGTTATCCGATGCTAGGGGGCGGTGTTGCATTTCAACTGAGAGTAACGGAAACTCAGTACATCAAGCAGAATTAAAGCTTAGGAATATCAGTGAGAAGTAGAGGGAAGGCTCGGACTGACAGAAGTCCAGAGACAGTTCGATTTTTTTGGTTGGAGGCCGATTTCCCTTTGGAGCCCTCTTGGTTTAATAGTCTGTTGACTCTGTCCATAAGGGTTTGAAGCTGAAGACTTAAAAAAGAAAGAATGGAGTCTGTGCTTGCATCAGATATGGAAGTTCTTCACAACGGTTGAACTGAGACAGCCCATAGCCTTGTGAATGGAGGGGTCTGGTGCGAGCTGTAATGAGACTTTACAAGGCTGGAGACCCAATATACTGAGTAAGTCAAGCTAACAAAGCACTGTACAGTATGCAGTCAAATCACAGCATTGGCTTCAAGGGTCCCATTCTAATCGAGTTCTGTTGAGACCGCTGGTCTTCCAATCAGTGAAAGGAGGTTTGTTCAATACTTAGATTGATAACAACTGATAAATGCCAGACAGTAAAACTTTTGCTTCACCAGGAAAGAACTTTTGGTTTTTTACAATCAGGCGAGTCTTCAGCATTGAAACGGAATTAATTTAGAAAGTTTATCAGAGTTCGACGTTTATAATAAGGCATTATGAAACATTTCTGATATGTAGAAAGAGTTAAGACTGTTGCTAGAGGAGTTCCAGAAAAGATTTGGTTTTTGAACAATCATTGAATCATTAATAACGTAAACTGGCCTCTTGGCAATCAGATATCTGCGCTTTGTGAAAAGGTACATGCTGTAGTCAGTTGTAGTATAAGAAAGCGTGTTTTCATACCAAGCATCATAATAGTATTGACCGAATAAGGTTCAGATTCCCTTAGCAAAAGGTCTACAAACTTTTCAGTATTTTACATAGTAGGCCACAGTTTATTATTATTATTATTATTATTATTATTATTATTATTATTATTATTATTATTATTATATCTGTTGTAACTTGTGATCATATCATTCATTCTACTTATAGACAGGCTTCAAGTGCTATATGGCTTTTTTACGGCAGATATTAGGGCATGAAATGTCCGTGACCCTTGTGACATTTACCATCAAAGGCCGATGTGGTATCAAGTGTCGAACTTGGCATAGCACGAAAGGTCAACCAAGTTATCCGATGCTAGGGGACGGTTTTGCATTTCAACTGATGGTAATGGAAACTCAGTACATCAATGAGAATTAAAGCTTAGGAATATCTGTCAGAAATCAAGGGAAAACTTTGACTTAGAGAAATTTAGCGATAGTTCGATTTTATTGTTGGAGGACAAAGTTACCCAGTGGGTAGGTCCCGGAGAGACTGGAATGGTAACCTCCACTTGTACTAAATTTGGAAGATCCCCGTAGGGGGTTAGTGCCGTCGGTGTACCTCACGCGGTGCACTGTAGGCATTACTTAGGGTTCTTTGCAGCATCCCTTCGACCTTTAGCTGCAACCCGTTTCATTCCTTTTACTGTACCGTCGTTGATATTCTCTTTCTTCCATATTACTTTCCACCCTCGCTTCAAAATTGTTGCAACATTATTTTCAGCACTGAATGACCTCGTAGGCCCCAGCGCTCGGGCTTTGGCATAAATTTTATGTTTCAGTTCGTAGATGTGAAAATTCTTCGTAATGGTTAAATTGAGACAGCTCATGCCTTAGTGACAAGGAGAGATTGGGTGCAAGCTGTAATGGAACTTAACGAGGTCTGAAAGCCGGTAGAACGAGTGAGAAAGCCAAACTGACAAATGCTGTACTGTAGTCAGGTAATCCAAGTATTGGCTTCAAAGGTCCCATCTTGATCCAATTTTGTTCAAACTGCTGGTCTTTTGATCAGTGATTGTAGGTTTGTTCAATACTTAGATGGGTGACTACTGATGAATGTCAGACAGTAAAACTTTTGCTATACCATGAGAGAATTAGGTATTTGCACTACAATCGGGCAAGTCTTCAACATTGAAATGGAATTAATTTCTGAAATACAAAAGTTCGACGTTTATAATAAGGCAGTGTGAAACATTGACGTTATGTAGAAAGAATTTAGACTTTATTGTAAACTGCCAGAAACAAATTTGGCTGCTAAGTATAATTTTTTACCTAATAACGTAAACTGGCGTCGGAACAGTTAAGCAGTACAAAGATTCGTCTATAACTGTATTCGAAATAAAAATGGCATCGGAGGGAGTACCTTAGATTCGGGACATGAAAAACTAGATATCAAATTTAGGTCACAATTAGACGCTGGCCCGGTCAATCGATAGTTATGAACGAGGCTGGTTCTTCAGATGCGATGCAGTATTAACATTCTGACTTGGGGTTAGATTCCATTTCTTTCCAATGATATTTTGTGTTTAGTTTAGGTTTCTCTTCTTCTTCTTCTTCTTCTTCTTCTTCTTCTTCTTCTTCTTCTTCTTCTTCTTCTTTATTATTATTATTATTATTATTATTATTATTATTATTATTATTATTATTATTATTATTATTATTATTATTATTATTAACAGTTGTCACTGGGATGGTAAGAAATAAGTAGTCCCGGACTTGAAGCACTATATAATTGTTGATTTCAGAAAGTTTGTGTTTAATCAGGTTTTGTTTCTGTTGGTTGTACTTATTAGTGTCTACAATTATATGTGTGAAGGAAGTCCTAATTGTATCCTACAGGAGAGAATTTGAGTTTCATTCTTCTGATTATCCATATGTTCTTTTGATACAGAAAAGAGATACACGCAGTTATTTGAAACTTTTGATTACCGCCGTTCTCAAACTTCGACTTTATCATTTTTTATAATCTGAAGCTTTAACAGCACCTTCCGATGCGTCTGTAGGCTATATTCAGTAACACTGATTGATAGAAGATCCAAGCAATGTCTTAGAATTCTCTCTTCGTTATGATATACGAGGTAATCCAGCCTTAGCATTGATTCCCGTTAAGATTTCAGTCGGTTGAAAGGCTCGTTTTAACAAAGGGTCCTTGTTGATAACCGCCTTTTGAAGATTGCGTACAAAGGAGATTACTTGCAGCCGTTTCCGTTACTTGTAATAGGAGTGATCGTATTGTCTCTTCGAGTTTTGTAGTTGTTTGTAATTAAGATTTTTATGTTTCTCTGTTTTGTAACGGTTTGTGATCAATATTAATTTTTTTATTTTTGAGTTTTGGCGTATTTGTCTCCAAGAGTATTTTCCATAATTTGTTTTGTTGTTATTGATAATGAGAGTTTTTATATTTTCTCTCAGTTTTGTGGTTTCTTTAATCAGTATTTTCATATTTGTATTTTCATATTTATATATATATATATATAAATATATATATATATATATATATATATATATATATATAATATATATATATATATAATTTTATTCTTTGATTTATGTTGTAGCTCTCTCAATTACACCCTGCCGAAAGTGTAAAACTTATTTTTAGTTTTCTCCAAGTATCCAGTTAATAATTTAGAATTATATCCACATGGAGGTGACAGCTTGCTAAACTCGCCAGGATTGTTTGGGAATTCTTTATTGTCTTGCTTAATTTTTGGGTCTCTTTGTGACCCATTTCTGTTCGCAACTAACTTGTTATCTATTGTTTGTATCAATAATATGTGTGGGCTTTTTTTAATAAGCACGTTAGTCCTAGTGTAACTAACTAACTAACTAACTAACTAACTAATAATAATAATAATAATAATAATAATAATAATAATAATAATAATAATAATAATAATAATGATGACGTAACCCTCCACGTTAATTGGAATTACTCCCACCAAGAGTGTTGCTTGTTTATGCATCTATATAATGGCTTATTTAGCAAAACATAAACGGGATCAAGAACAGACTAATTAGCAGACAAACAGTGATACACACATTTATTCTGAATGTCAGTGTAAATACAATTTTTTTTTTAAACTATAAGCACGTCTGAGTTGACAACCCAAAGCAGTTATCTAGGGCACCCCAACCCCCTAAAAAAATAAACGGGACGATACTGAACAAAAGTCTGGTTTAAACCCAAAAGAAGCAACAGTTTAGCCTTTAGAAAGGGCGGAAGGTTACCGGAGACATTTCGATCCATTTGGCCCTCCGTAAGCTGTGTATTCTCCGCTGAGATAGAATCCCCCGGCCTTGACGAAGGGCCATCTTAAGATTCTCGATCGATTCCGAGACGTCTCACTCAAACCAAGGCGGTGGATTCCATTGATGTGGGCCGCTGAATCGGCCATCAGTCAATAATTCAGAAGGAGCCGATATTCTTTCATTGGTTTTCGGATTAACCTTCTTATTCTGTATCGTCTTCTTGCTCTGCCTTTCATGTGATTCATAATATAACTGTTGCCTTTTTTACAGATGTGATAGAGTTTTTTTTTTTCTGAATCCCTTATTGGGTGTTATTTCTTTGTTATAGTCTTTCATTTTTTTCTTTTTGACTTTACATTAGTTTTTTTGTCGGGTTTCGCTGAACTCTTTTTTTCTTTTTTTGCCTCCTTGAGATGATCATGATTCACTGAAACGCAGCAGGGATTTGGGATGGATTGAGAGAGAGAGAGAGAGAGAGAGAGAGAGCTAGTTAATTTATAGGTCAAATAGATAAATATATTTACGGTAGCCAACAGTGCTTTTTTTACACAAACCTTAAAGGTTTTCAGTATATATATTTATATATATATATACATATATACTGAAGGGGCCTGACCACACCGGCAACAAAAAACAGCGCCGAGATTTAAATACCTTTATGTGAAAGTTAGGAACCCGTTCGATCTCATATGTTGTTTTTTTCCTCTCTCTCTCTCTCTCTCTCTCTCTCTCTCTCTCTCTCTCTCTCTCTCTCGCTGGCTCCCATTAATTGCAAACGGTATGATGGATTATTTCTTTTTTAACACTTCTTGCTACAGCTAACTGTATATATGTACTGTATGTATATTTACTTTTTTAAATAAATATATATATATATATATATATATATATATATATATATATATATATATACATATATATTTTATATATATATGTATATATATATATACACATATATTTTATATATATATATGTGTGTGTATGTATGTATGTATATACATACATACATACGTATGGGTGTGTGCTTGTGCATTTTTTCTCTTCAATATTTAAACGCAACGAGCCAGACAAGGCCGCATTCGCCTGCATTTCTCGTTACTCCCGTCGCCATTAGTGTACGAGATTAGGCGAGTGGCAACAGCAAGAAGAAAGTGTTGGGCCTCGCGAAGAAATGGCAAAACTTCCTTTCATAAGCGGCAGGTAATGTACGTTCCCGTCCATAACTTCAACTTCAGCCTGGGTAAATCTTTGAGCCGTGTAGAGACCGCAGTTGCTAAACTTTTTTTTTTTTTTTTTGCATTTCTTATTCATCTGCGTTTTTGCGTTGCGCGTTCTCGGTTGCGTGTCACTGTGTGGTCTACGTTTTTTACTTATGTACTTTTTTTATTCATGTACGTTT
>NC_089742.1:36335512-36355512 GCF_040412425.1 Macrobrachium rosenbergii | reverse complement strand
CTGTTAAAGGAGTAAGTTAGAATTTATGTATATCTTTTAAAGGAGTAAGTTTTCATTTGTGTGTACCTTTTAAATGAGTAAATTTGCATTTGCTGAAGGAGTAAGTTAGGGTTTGTGTGTATATCTTTTACAGGAGTAAGTTTTCATTTGTACCTTTTAAATGAGTAAATTTGCATATGCTAAAGGAGTAAGTTAGCATTTGTGTGTGTCTTTTAAAGGAGTAGGTTTGCATTTGTGTATAAGCATAGAAAAGCCTTAAAAACATGAAAACAAACTCATGGTTCTTTTCTAAAGGCATTCGTGAGTATCTTGTCCATATGGAAGGTGGAGGTTGAGTCACTGCATATTATACATTTGTATACATCAATACATTTGCAGTTCTTCATTGGAGGGGTGGGCAGAGCTCTCTGCTAGCACGCTGTTGGCCGAGCGTTCGACTCTCCGACCGGCCAATGAAGAATTAGAGGAATGTATGTCTGGTGATAAAAATTCATTTCTCAGTATAATGTGGTTCGGATTCACAATAAGCTGTAGGGTCCCCGTTGCTAGGTAACCAGTTGGTTCTTAGCCACGTAAAAATAAATCTAATCCTTCGGGCCAGCCCTAGGAGAGCTGTTAATCAGCTCAGTGGTCTGGTTAAACTAAGGTATACTTAACTTTTTTTCAATACATTTGCGTATTTGTTTGCAAAAACCAGGTAGATTGGTTGACAATCTACCCGGTTTTTTTTTGCAGGGAAACACTTGAGAGTAACTTGAGGTGTCCTCCAAGTGTTTGTGTTGTCAGAGAATGCTGAATCCCTGCCCAAAAGATCTTTGTAGATTTATTTAGGAAAAGGTAATATATTAAAATCTTTTTCTACCAGCGTCCTACCGTCTTCACTTGCAAATTCATTAATAGCAAACCATTCACATTCATACTTCTCAGATTTACATCATTGAATTACTCGTACGGGCTGTTCTGTCAGCAAGAGCCCGTGCTGACATAACGACAGCTAAACGATGAACGAAAGAAACCAACCTACCAGCTTTAATCTTAAGCTATTATTTGAAAAGAAAAACTAAAAAAATAAAAAAATTGATGACCTGCGATATTCATCATCACATACGAATATGCTCTCCTTAGTCAGAATTGATACATGTTGAAGATGTGGATACTTATTTGATTGATGTTAAATGTAGGCCCGTTTTTGGTGACCATAGTCCTTGTGACGCCAGATCACTCAGGCAAATAAATCATTTGTGTGAAGTGTTGATAGCTGCTTGCTGAGGTCAGCTATTAGGTTTGTTATCTGTTTCTTGTATCACGCAGTTGTTTATTGTTTGTGTTTCCTATTTCGTTCCCAGCATCGTGTTTTTCCCTTATAATATTGCAGTAGCGATACAAATAGACCCATGAGTCCCAATCAGTTAATTAGTCTGTATTTGTTTCTCATGAAGGCGAATAATTTAAACTTTGGGAATTTTGACTATAGTCTGATTATGTTTGTTTTATTTAAAGTTTTCTTAAAATGCTTTCCTGAATATTTTCTTTTTCATTCTGTTTTTCTTAAGTTGCTTTTCCCGAGTATTTTCTTTTTCATTCTGTTTTTCTTAAATTGCTTTTCCTAGGTATTTTGCTTTCATTCTGTTTTTCTTGAATTTACTTTTTGTAGTATTTTCTTTTTCATTTATTTTTTCTTAAATTGCTTTTCCCGAGTATTTTCTTTTTCATTCTGTTTTTCTTGAATTGTTTTTCGTGAGTATTTTATTTTTCATTCTGTTTTTTTCCTGAGCATTATCTTTTTCAACTGGAGTATTTTTCTTTTTCATTCTGTTTTTCTTAAATTGATTTTCCTGAGTATTATCTTTTTCATTCTGTTTTTCTTAAATTGCCTTTCCTGAGTATTATCTTTTTCATTCAGTTTTTCTTGAATTGCTTTTCCTGAATATTTTCTTTTTCATTCAGTTTTTCTTGAATTGTTTTTCCTGAGTATTTTCTTTTTCATTCTGTTTTTCTTAAATTGCTTTTCCTGAATATTTTCTTTTTCATTCAGTTTTTCTTGAATTGTTTTTCCTGAGTATTATCTTTTTCATTCTGTTTTCCTTAAATTGTTTTCCGTGAGTATTTTCTTTTTCATTCTGTTTTTCTTAATATTTTTTTTTCGTCCAGAGTATTTTCTTTTTTTTCATTCTGTTTTTTCTTAAATTGCTTTTCCTGAGTATTATCTTTTTCATTCAGTTTTTCTTGAATTGCTTTTCCTGAATATTTTCTTTTTCATTCAGTTTTTCTTGAATTGTTTTTCCTGAGTATTTTCTTTTACATTCAGTTTTTCTTAAATTGCTTTTCCTGAATATTATCCTTTTCATTCTGTTTTTCTTAAATTGCTTTTCGTGAGTATTTTCTTTTTCATTCAGTTTTTCTTGAATTGTTTTTCCTGAATATTTTCTTTTTCATTCAGTTTTTCTTAAATTGTTTTCCGTGAGTATTTTCTTTTTCATTCTGTTTTTCTTAAATTGCTTTTCCTGAGTATTATCTTTTTCATTCAGTTTTCTTGAATTGCTTTTCCTGAATATTATCTTTTCTGTTTTTCAATTTTTCTTGAATTTTACATTATTTTTTCCTTTGAATATTTTCTTTTTTCATTCAGTTTTTCTTAAATTGCTTTTCCTGAATATTATCCTTTTCATTCTGTTTTTCTTAAATTGCTTTTTCGTGAGTATTTTCTTTTTCATTCAGTTTTTCTTGAATTGTTTTTCGTGAATATTTTCTTTTTCATTCAGTTTTTCTTAAATTGCTTTTCTCCTGAGTATTATCCTTTTCATTCTGTTTTCTTAAATGAATATTTTCTTTTCGTTCTTGTTTAGTATTTTCTTTTTCATTCTGTTTTTCTTAAATTGCTTTTCCTGAGTATTTTCTTTTTCATTCTGTTTTTCTTAAATGTCTTTTTCCTGAGTATTATCTTTTTCATTCTGTTTTTCTTAAATTGTTTTCCGTGAGTATTTTCTTTTTCATTCTGTTTTTCTTAAATTGTTTTCCTGAGTATTTTCTTTTCATTCTGTTTTTCTTAAATTGTTTTTCCTGGTATTATCTTTTTCATTCTGTTTTCTTAAATTGTTTTCCGTGAATATTTCTTTTCATTCTGTTTTCTTAAATTGTTTTCCGTGAGTATTTTCTTTGTCATTCTGTTTTTCTTAAATTGCTTTTCCTGAGTATTATCTTTTTCATTCTGTTTTTCTTAAATTACTTTTCCTGAATATTTTCTTTTTCATTCTGTTTTTCTTGAATTGCTTTTCCTGAATATTTTCTTTTTCATTCAGTTTTTCTTAAATTGCTTTTCGTAAGTATTTTCTTTTTCATTCTGTTTTTCTTAAATTGCTTTTCCTGAGTATTATCTTTTTCATTCTGTTTTTCTTAAATTGCTTTTCCTGAGTATTATCTTTTTCATTCAGTTTTTCTTGAATTGCTTTTCCTGAATATTTTCTTTTTCATTCAGTTTTTCTTGAATTGTTTTTCCTGAGTATTTTCTTTGTTTTCTTAAATGTTTTCCGTATTCTGTTTTTATTAAATTGCTTTTCCTGAATATTTTCTTTTTCATTCAGTTTTCTTGGTGTTTTTTTTTCATTCTGAAATTGTATTATCTTTTTCATTCTGTTTTTCTTAAATTGTTTTCCGTGAGTATTTTCTTTTTCATTCTGTTTTTCTTAAATTGCTTTTCCTGAGTATTATCTTTTTCATTCAGTTTTTCTTGAATTGCTTTTCCTGAATATTTTCTTTTTCATTCAATTTTTCTTGAATTGTTTTTCCTGAGTATTTTCTTTTACATTCAGTTTTTCTTAAATTGGTTTTCCTGAATATTACCTTTTCATTCTGTTTTTCTTAAATTGCTTTTCCTGAGTATTTTCTTTTTCATTCAGTTTTTCTTGAATTGTTTTTCCTGAATGTTTTCTTTTTCATTCAGTTTTTCTTAAATTGCTTTTCCTGAATATTACCTTTTCATTCTGTTTTTCTTAAATTGCTTTTCGTGAGTATTTTCTTTTTCATTCTGTTTTCTTAAATTGCTTTTCCTGAGTATTTTTCTTTTCATTCTGTTTTCTTAAATGGCTTTTCTGAATATTTTTCATTCTGTTTTTCCTAAATTGTTTCCGTGAGTATTTTCTTTTTACATTCATGTTTTTCTTAAATTGTTTTTCCTGAATATTTTTCTTTTCATTCTGTTTTTCTTAAATTGCTTTCTGAGTATTTTCTTTTTCATTCTGTTTTCTTGAATTGTTTTTCCTGAATATTTTCTTTTTTCATTCTGTTTTTCTTAAATCACTTTTCCTGTTTATTTTCTTTTCATTCTGTTTCTCTTAAATTGCTTTTCCTGAGTATTTTCTTTTCATTCTGTTTTTTAAGTGCTTTTCCCTGAATATTTTCTTTTTTCATTCAGTTTTTCTTGAATTGCTTTTTCTGAGTATTTTCATTTCATTCTGTTTTTCTTAAATTGCTTTTCGTAAGTATTTTTCTTTTTCATTCTGTTTCTTAAATTACTTTTCGTGAGTATTTTTCTTTTCATTCTGTTTTTCTTAAATTGTTTTCCTGATCTGTTTTTTCTGATCTTTTTCATTTTGTTTTTCTTAAATTGCTTTTACTGGTATTATCTTTTCATTCAGTTTTCTTGAATTGCTTTTTCCTGAATATTTTCTTTTCATTCAGTTTTTCTTGAATTGCTTTCCTGAGTATTTTTCTTTTTCATTCTGTTTTATTAAATTGCTTTTCCTGAAATCATTTCTTTCATTCTGTTTTCTTGGTGTTTTCCTGAGTATTTTGTTTTATCTTTTTCATTCTGTTTTCATAAATTGTTTTTTCCTGAATATTTTCTTTTCATTCTGTTTTTCTTAAATTGTTTTCCGTGAGTATTTTCTTTTTCATTCTGTTTTTCTTAAATTGTTTTCCGTGAGTATTTTCTTTTTCATTCTGTTTTTCTTAAATTGTTTTTCCTGAGTATTATCTTTTTCATTCAGTTTTTCTTAAATTGCTTTCCGTGAATATTTTTCTTTTTCATTCAGTTTTCTTGAAATTGTTTTCTGAGGTATTTTCTTTTACATTCAGTTTTCTTAAATTGATTTTCTGAATATTATTCATTCTTTTTCATTCTGTTTTTCTTAAATTGTTTTTTCTCTGAGTATTTCTTTTTCATTCAGTTTTTCTTGAATTGTCCTTTCTTGATATTTTCTTTTTCATTCAGTTTTTCTTAAATTGCTTTTCCTGAATATTACCTTTTCATTCTGTTTTTCTTAAATTGCTTTTCGTGAGTATTTTCTTTTTCATTCAGTTTTTCTTAAATGGCTTTTCCTGAGTATTATGTTTTTCATTCTGTTTTTCCTAAATTGTTTTCCGTGAGTATTTTCTTTTTCATTCTGTTTTTCTTAAATTGTTTTCCGTGAGTATTTTCTTTTTCATTCTGTTTTTCTTAAATGGCTTTTCCTGAGTATTATCTTTTTCATTCTGTTTTTCTTGAATTGTTTTTCGTGAGTATTTTCTTTTTCATTCTGTTTTTCTTAAATTACTTTTCCTGAGTATTTTCTTTTTCATTCTGTTTTTCTTAAATTGCTTTTCCTGAGTATTATCTTTTTCATTCTGTTTTTCTTAAATTGCTTTTCCTGAATATTTTCTTTTTCATTCAGTTTTTCTTGAATTGCTTTTCCTGAGTATTATCTTTTTCATTCTGTTTTTCTTAAATTGCTTTTCCTGAGTATTTTCTTTTTCATTCTGTTTTTCTGAAATTGCTTTTCGTGAGTATTTTCTTTTTCATTCAGTTTTTCTTGAATTATTTTTCCTGAGTATCATCTTTTTCATTCTGTTTTTCTAAAATTGGTTTTCCTGAGTATTTCCTTTTTCATTCAGTTTTTCTTGAATTGTTTTCCCCGAGTATTTTCTTTTTCGTTCTGTTTTTATTAAATTGCTTTTTCTGAGTATTTTCTTTTTCATTCCGTTTTTCTTAAATTGCTTTTCCCGAGTATTTTCCTTTTCGTTCTGTTTTTATTAAATTGCTTTTCCTGAGTATTTTCTTTTTCATTCCGTTTTTCTTAAATTGCTTTTCCTGAGTATTTTCTTCGTTCTGTTTTTTCTTAAATTTCTTTTCCTGAATATTTTCGTTTTCATTCAGTTTTTGTTAAATTACTTTTCCTGAATATTTTCCTTTTCATTATTTTTCTTAAGTTGCTTTTCCTGAATATTTTTGTTTTCATTCTATTTTTCTTAAATTGCTTTTCTTGAGTATTTTCTTTTTCATGCTATTTTTCGTAAATTGCTTTTCCTGAATATTTTTCTTTTCATTCAGTTTTTCTTAAATTGCTTTTCCTGAATATTATCCTTTTCATTCAGTTTTTCTTACATTGCTTTTCCTGAATATTTTCCTTTTCATTCAGTTTTTCTTGAGTTGCTTTTCCTGAATATTTTCCTTTTCATTCAGTTTTTCTTGAGTTGCTTTTCCTGAATATTTTCCTTTTCATTCAGGTTTTCGTAAATTGCTTTTCCCGAATATTAGTTTTTTCATTCAGTTTTTCTTTAATTGCTTTTCCTTAATATTGCGTTTTCATTCTATTTCTCTTAAATTGCTTTTCTTGAATATTTTCTCTTTCATTCTATTTTTCTTAAATTGCTTTTGGTGAGAATTTTCTTTTTATTCTATTTTTCTTAAATTCCTTTCCCTGAATATTCATTCTATTTTTCTTAAATTGCTTTTTCTGAATACATTCCTTTTCATTCAATTTTTCTTAAATTGCTTTTCCTGAATATTTTCGTTTTCATTCTATTTTTCTTAAATTGCTTTTCCTGAATATTTTCGTTTTCAGTCTATTTTTCTTAAATTGTTTTCCATGAATATTCTCGTTTTCATTCTATTTTTCATGAATTGCTTTTCCCGAATATTTTCGTTTTCATTCTAGTTTTCTTAAATTGTTTTTCCTGAATATTCTCGTGTTCATTCTATTATTCTTAAATTGCTTTTTTCTGAACATTTTCGTTTTCATTCAGTTTTTCTTAAATTGCTTTTCCTTAATATTTTAGATTTCATTCAGTTTTTCTTGAATTGCTTCTCTGAATATTTTCCTTTTCATTCAGTTTTTCTTAAATGTCTCTTCCTGAATATTTCCACTTTCGTTCTTGGGTTTTATTCAGTGTTCTCTTTTTTTTTTTTTGAGGTTGTAAACCCACAAAAGTCCAGGAAAGTTTATGAAAGAAATTCCGTCTCGCGGGACAGCGAAGAAATTTCATATTCATGGTAAAAGTTTCATATTAAGTGCACCGAGTCGACTGTAAATATCAATATGCTTCAACCATTTGGCAATCCTTTGCCCTTCAAGTTTTTCGTTTTGAATGTATGTGCGTATGTGTGGCTGCTGATTAAATGTTTGTTAGTTTTCATGTTTGTTTGAAGTATGGATTTGCTGTTTGTCTATCACTTGGTGTTGTTATAGGCCATGAGGTTTTAACAGGTTTATTATTATTATTATTATTATTATTATTATTATTATTATTATTATTATTATTATTATTAGGCCGAGAGGGTGTAACAAGCTTATAGTTATTATTATTATTATTATTATTATTATTATTATTATTATTATTAAAGTTTAACAGGCTTGCAGTTTATATTATTAGTGTTTTTGTTAAGTAGATTAAAAAGCTTGTAGTTATTATTATTATTATTATTATTATTATTATTATTATTATTATTAAAGCTCAACAGGCTTGCAGGTTCTATCATTATTGTTGTTGTTGTTAAGTAGATTAACGTGACCAAGGTGCCACAGTTGTAAACAATAATAACTGTTTTAATAATACCAACACAGGTTTTTGTTTTGTTAATGCATTTTATACATTTATGTTCTTTATCTACTTCCAGGTGTCGAGGGCCCAAGGAAGTCCGTAAGTACTCCTGTGCAAGTCTTTCAGATTTATAATTAGTGTTTAAGTAAAGGAGAGCCCCAAATCTTAATGAAAATAGGACATTTAATTCACATTTTACGTGTCATGTATGTGCACAGACTGTTAAGTGAAAATAAATGTAAATAGATAACTGGAACCTAAGTTGCCCAAATTACCGAAAAGTTCATCGTAATCATTCAGTGATTATTATACATATATATATATATATATATATATATATATATATATATATATATATATATATATATATATATATATATATGCTGGTTATACATATACATACATACATACATACATACATACTGTTTATCAATGGCACGTTGAACCCTCAGTTAGTTCTCCGTTGGGAGAGTTTGTTGAGTTGTCGCCTAGCACTCGCTGGGCCTCGGGAGTTCGAGTCTCCGGCCGGCTAAAGAATAATTAGAGGAATTTATTTCTGGTGATAGAAATTCATTTCTCGGTATAATGTGGATCGGATTCCCACAGTAAGCTGTAGTCCCGTTGCTAGGTAACCAATGGTTCTTAGCCACGTAAAATAAGTCTAATCCTTCGGGCCAGCCCTAGGAGAGCTGTTAATCAGCTCAGTGGTCTGGTAAAACTAATATAAACTTTTTTTTTTTTTGAGCCCCCAGCACTGACTTGACCGCTCACTTCCGTTTTTGCACTCATACCCTCGCGTTTTCTACGATTGTAAGGCTGTTGTGTTTCCACACCTCTTCTGCATGCGCGCGCAGTATATATTTATATGTATATAATCCCAGTATATGTATATGTGATTATATATATATATATATATATATATATATATATATATATATATATATATATATATATATATAGATATATATATCTACATGTGTGTGTGTGTGTTCGTGTTCTAAAGGGCCACAAAATATATTAGTATCCATGCCACTCTTATCCAAGACAGGTCGCACCCCCTTTCCTTACCCAATATCTGAGCTCACTTCGGCAAAACGAAAAATTCACGGGCCAAGTTTCGTCCCGCCAGAGTTTTGTGCTTATCAAAAGCGGCTCCTTACCTGTTGAAGTTCGATAAGAGGGCCAAAGCCGAACGTATATTACGACGGAATATTATATTAACCTAACCTAACTTCCTAACAATGTTGGGCGAGTGCGTTTAGGTTCAGAATGGATTTTGATAACGTCTTAATCATGGTTAGTTTTCCAATATTAATTTTAGGGCGGAGAGGAGGTAAATAGGCGAAATACGACATTTATATGTATGTAAATTATGTATGTATTTATGTATGTATATGTCTGTATGTACGTTTCAGTATAATTGAACATCTGGAATTGATTTGCAGTTAATAAGTAAAAATATTGAAATTACAAAAGTGGTGTATAGAAAAATTAATTTTTGTTAGAAAATATCACCATTTATCAAAGCTATCCACTTATGTGTAGTGAAGCATAAATTGTGTCTTTCTATGTTGGCAAAATGAGATATTTGTTTATTCTTAAATATGTTACTCCCATAAGAGAGAAAATAGCTAGTTTTTAGAATGGGAGGTTGAATAAAATTTCCTGTGAGAGAGAGAGAGAGAGAGAGAGAGAGAGAGAGAGAGAGAGAGAGAGAGAGAGAGAGAGAGAGAGAGAGAGAGAGTTTGTAGGTCAAATAATCCAACAACTTCCTTTTTTTTCATCATATTCTTTTTCCGGAAAGAGGAGAGAGAGAGAGAGAGAGAGAGAGAGGAGAGGGAAACGTCTCGCTCAGAAGCAAATGTCTAAATGTCCTATTCACTCCAACTTTCCGCCGTTATATGGTCTTGACTCTCAAAGAGGCATTCCTGCCATAGAAACCCTCTCCCTCCCCTCCCCCTTCCACCCTCTCCCTCCTCCTACCCTCTCCCCTCTCCCCCTTTTGTAGCAGGGTTTTGTAGCATCCAATCATTAATTTTCCCCTGAAGTACTCGCCAGATTAAAAGAGGAAGCTAATCAGTATTCACTCGAGAATCTCGAGGAAAAGCGGAGGCCTTTTCAGCAGTGAAGTTACACTCTCTGATATGTCACTCTCAGCACAGCCGTTCCTTGAGATATCAAGGACCCTACTCAACTCTGACTCCCCCCAAAAATGATTTTCTCGGACCCCAAAAATGTTTTTCTTGCACTGCAAAAATGTTCTTCTCGGACACCCAAAAAAGTTTTTATTGGACCCCCAAAAATGTTTTTCTTGGGCCCCAAAAATTTTTTTCTTGCACTGCAAAAAATGTCCTTCTCTGACACCCAAAAATGTTTTTATTGGAACCCCCCACTCAAAAAAAATGTTTTTCTTGGGTCCCAAAAATATTTTTCTTGGGCCACACAAAATGTTTTTCTTGGAACCCCCTAAAATGTTTTCTTGGAACCCCTAAAATGTTTTTCTTTCGATCCCCAAAAATGATTTTCTCTGACCCCCATAAATGCTTTTCTACGACCCCCATAAATGTTTTTCTTGTACCCCCTAAAATGTTTGTCTTGGGCCCATGAATTTCACAGAGAGATTAAGAGAGGATTTCCGAGGACTGGAAAGTTTTTTTTGGGGGGCGAATGGTAGCAACTCAGAGGTTGGTTTTTTTTGTAAGACTCTCTTGTTAATTAAGAACTTTTTTTTAACTTTCTTTTTTATCAGTGGTAGTAAATAGTTTGTTTGTTGTGCCTCAAAGAAAAGAAGGATCTGGGACTGGGCGAAGGTAACCATTTCCTTCAGCGGAGTGTCTTTTCATTTATTTTTTTATCAAATTTTCGTAACTCTGAGATTGGAATGTGTATTATAATAGGTAAATAGTATATTGTTATAATAGATAGATAGATAGGTTAAGTATAATAGATGAATAGGTAAATTATTATAATAGATGAACATGTAAATTATTATAATAGATAAATAGGTAAGTTATAATAATTTACCTAAAGTACTTAAGTAGAAAACCTTTGTCCGGTTGCCATTATGCAAATTAGCAATGGAATGTATGAAATTATCATTTACTGCCCTGGATCTACTTTCAGCATTCTACATGATATGGCAGGTTTATAAGTTCATACTAATTCACTTAATGCGAAAATAATATCCACTTGGTGAACTGGCTTATCGACAGGCCTCACTGTGACCTGTTGTCAGCAATAGCAGTCTCGTAAGATATGTTGGAAGGTTCTGACATAGTCTTTTGGAATGAAGTTGTTTCTCTCAGTGTCAAACAAAGATAAAGGAGTTGAAAAAGTTTATCATTATATTGATGATGGTGCAGGTATTTATTTTCCCACCTGGATCTCAGAGTATTTAGTCCTGTGCTTTGAACATTGCAGTCTTTAGTGTGCCAAGGATTGATGACTGCTGCAGCATGATCATAAAATTGCAACACTCAAAGCTACTGTCTCAGTGGATGCTGTGAAGTTATTGGACATAGTTAATTATAGGGATATATTTCAGAGGTCGAATATACTTCAGTGCACCTTCAAGAGTGGCTTACCTTTGCAACATGAACGAGAAATTGCAACACTCAGAGGTATAGCTTCAGTGGATGATGTAGGCTGATTGAATTTAGTTAATTGTAAGGATATACTTGGAGAATGATTTTGCTCGTCAAATGCTATTTGTCTTCAAACTAGATCAAGTTTTGTATTGCAAGTCTTGAATTTGATCGCAAACTTGCAATATGTTCCAATTTGCTTAGTATGGGGACGATGTAGATATAATTTTCAATAAATTTTAAAGCTAGAACATTACGAGAGCTAGGAGAGTTAATATCTGAAACATAAAATGAACAGATGACCATTGGGAATGTTAGGGGCAGGTATCGATTGTGTAAAGGTTAAAGGTTAACGTTGTGAGTTTTTCGTGGAAAAATGAAATTGATGTTTTTGAGAATAATGTAAAGTATTCCATTCCCGACTGACTATCGAATAGAAGGCAATATTATTGAAAGCTTTGAAAACATATTTTAAAACCCGTTACAAGAACTTAAAAGCACTTTCCTTAAAAAAATAAAATATGAACAGGATTATGATTTAAAAAGTAAGGAAGATGAGAGAATAATATATAGGTATATATTGCAGACAAATGTTTAAAACTATTTACAAAAAGAAATAATGCCATTACTCATGTCTGTATTTTGTTATTGTTTAACAGATTGCCGTTGAACTAGTTAATAATAATAATAATAATAATAATAATAATAATAATAATAATAATAATAATAATAATAATAATAACAGACATGTGAAATAAAAATTCATTCAACAACAGATTCAACAGATTAGATATGAATGTGACAGTGAGCATTGCGCTTAAGTAATAATAATAATAATAATAATAATAATAATAATAATAATAATAATAATAATAATAATAATAATAATAATAAGCGATTGGTTAGTCTATTGTCCACCCTTCTCCGATATTTAATTGAAATCCATAAATAATCTTTCGATTGTTTATAGTCAGTGAAAGAAAGGAAGCAGTTTAAAGTGAATATAACTTCAGCCAGCCTTTTGTCGAAAATGATTACTCAAGAGATTTTGATAAGATAGTTACGAAACGAAATCGTCTGAATAAAAATAAATAAGTGGCGAAATATCGTGTCTAAAATCTTCGTTGCGTCACCTGAGTGTCTAGTGAGAATATCAGTTCGTGTAAATGCACTTTCCTTTTGATAAGTAAGAAGAAGAAGAAGAAGAAGAAGAAGAAGAAGAAGAAGAAGAAGAAAGGAAGAAGACGAGGAGGATAAAAAGAAAGAGCATCATAAAACCTCGCATTCATAGAAGAGGAAAAACGGGAGAACTGTTTCAGGAAAAATCGACGGCATTTGTCGTCGTAGCCCTCTCTCTCTCTCTCTCTCTCTCTCTCTCTCTCTCTCTCTCTCTCTCTCTCTCTCTCTCCTCTCCACTCGAATGGTTTTCTATTTCTTCTCGAGCGATGACCTGTATGACGACGAGAGAGAGAGAGAGAGAAAAAAAAAGAAAAACGTGATGGAGGCAGACGGGAGACGCGTGAGACAAAATAGAAACGAGGAAATGAGGGGAGCAATCATTCTTGTCTTGCGCAATCCACAAATTCCCAGGAGCTCAGAGAGAGAGAGAGAGAGAGAGAGAGAGAGAGAGAGAGAGAGCATCTATTCATAAACGGTCGGTGCAATATGAAATGGTCTCAATTCACGTCGATGCTCCGCCAATGTCGATAGTGAGGGATGGTGGTCATTCCGAGGTGTTGTAATGGAGGCGCGGTGATACAGTGGTTTTTAACGGTGTTCTGAGATGTTGATGGGGGATGTTGTTCTTCCCTGATGTGTTGGGGGGATGTTGTTCTTCCCTGACGTATGGGGGCGGGGTTGCTGTTCTTCCTTGATGCATGGGGATGTTGTTCTTCCTGACGTATGAGGGGGACGTTTTTCGCTTCTTCCATGACGTATGGGAAGATGTTGTTCTTCCCTGACGCATGGGAGATGTTCTCTGTCGTATGGGGATGTTGTTCTTCCCTGACACATGGGGAAGGTTGTTCTTCCATGACGTATGGGTGGATGTTGTTCTACCCTGACGTAGGGAATCTTGTTCTTTCCTTATGTATAGGGATGTTCTTCCCTGACGTATGGCGGATGTTGTTTTCCCTGACGTATGGGGGATCATTTTGATAGCGCGACTTAGGATTCTCAAGGTATTGCCTATCTTTAAATGAGACTTTTCCTACATTTGATTTATCTTTTACAAGCGAAGGGTCGAATGGCTTAGGCAATCGAAAGCCTATTTAAATGTAGACTCCAATCAGATAGGCAACATAATGTCCACATCTAGCCCAGGCCAGAAGAGATCCTGAAGAATTTGAGAGGAAAGCTAAGAGAGTCAGGAAAAAGTAAGAATAAAAATCTTGTGCTTCTTAAAGCTAGTAATTCAGAGCGAAGGGCTATGTTTTGTCTTATTTATAATTCCGGACTTCTCTACCTGCTTCCGTTTCTCCTGACTTTAATAACCCCCCTTCCTATGAAAGGAAGTTTATAGTCTTCCTTTTTGGTTAAGTCACACTTTCCTTTCCACTTCTTTTTTTTATACACATTTTTTATATATATATATTATATATATACATATATATATATATATATACTATATATATATATATATATGTGTGTATAGTATTTTATGTATAACATAAAAATATATATGTGTGTATATTAATACACATATTATCTGATATAAAGTCTTATAAAATCTAGACAAAAGAATGAATGGCTTATTTACAAGCAGTTGGTCTCCCACTCACAGATTTTTCATTTAATTTCTCAGATGAGAAGAATTAGTTCTGGGATTTGCGACTATTTCACAGACAAAAGTGAGTTCTTATTTTACCGTCATGAAGCGTATAGAAATTAGAATACCCATGTGAATAGAATACCCACATGCAGGGAACGGTAAAAGGAAGGCTTGTAAAAGAATAATGCCTAGGCGTGAAATTAAATTAAATGTGAACGATCTTAAAAATGAAAACGGTACCATGGACGAGAAACAACTGAATTACCGGCAAAATTTAAAATAATAATAATAATAATAATAATAATAATAATAATAATAATAATAATAATAATTAGTGACGATATTGTTGCAATAATAGAAATAATAATAATAACGGTTGCCATAATATAAACGATGGCTGTCATTGTTATGATGGAAATGATGAAAATAGTTTGTTGCAATAATAAAAATGATGAAGATACTGGTTGCTATAAATGAAATGAAAATAGTGCTTGAAAAAATAGAACTGATGATGATAATCGTTGCCATAACAAAGATGATGAAAGTAATGTTATGATAATAGAAATGACAGAGGTTGCAATAACAGAAGTGATGAAAAGAGTGGTTGCAATAAGAGGAATGATGAAATAGGGGCTTCAGTAAGAGGAATGATGAAAGCAGTTGTTGCAATAATAGAAATGACAGTGGTTATAATAATATAAATAATGAAAATTGTTGTTGCAATAATAATAGAACTGGTGAAAATAGTAGTTGTAATAATAGAAATGATGTAAATAGTGGTTGCAATCATAAAAATTATGAAAGTAATTTTTTCAATAATAAAAGTGATGAAGCTATAGAAAGGTGAATATAGTGGTTACAAAAATATAAATGATGAAAATAGTTACCATCAAAGAAATGATGAAAACAGTGGTTGCAATTATAACAAGTAAAAAATGCGCCGAAGTTTCCTCTGCGCAATCGAGTTTTCTGTACAGCTGCTACAGCGTATAATCAAGACCACTGAAAATAGATCTATCTTTCTGTGGTCTCGATATAATGCATTTTGAGCCGCGGCCCATGAAACTTTATCACGGGCCGGTGGTGGCCTATCCTATATCGTTGCCAGAAGCACGATTATGGCTAACTTTAACCTTAAATAAATAAAAACTACTGAGGCTAGAGGGCTGCAATTTTAGCATGTTTGATGATTGGGGTGGATGATCAACATACCAATTTGCAGCCCTCACAACCTTGGGAGTGGTTTTAAGATCTGAGGGCGGACAGAAAAACTGCTGGCAGAAAAAAGTGCGGACGGACAGACAAAGCCGGCACGATAGTTTTCTTCTCAGAAAACTAAAAATGACAAACTAGCATGGCTACGATAACACGATGTTTACGACGGTAACAGAAATACGACAGTCCTATGAATGATGATGAGGAAGAGCTTTCCAGCGATGTTAATGCACATAACGAGCCATGATGATCTTGACAGCAGTACAATGGCCGAAATTTATAATGATTGCGTTGGAATGATGCCATCAAGCGAAGCTGTGTAGCAGTGCTGGTGTCTTTGTGATGATGGTGGTAGGAGGGGCAATGTAACGATAATTTATAAGTAATGATAATGATGGAATAGTGATTCTGAATTGATAGTGATTGCACAACACACACATATAATATATATATATATATATATATATATATATATATATATATATATATATATATTATATATATATATATATACATACATGCTGCATACATGTTATACATACATATACATATATATACGTAGATGTACTGTGTGTATATGTACATTTACTAGACAAAATTTCCGCATGATCTGTGTAAACCAGTTGTTTTTATTAATATGAAAACGCATTCAATCTCTGCACACACTTCATAAAGTTATGGATTTATGAGAGCAGGATTAAGGCAGTTGTGGAAAGCTTTTATAAATATCACTGAATAGGGACATCAAAAACATTTACTTCGATCCCTCCCATAAATTGTCCTCAGGAGTCATATCCCTTGAGATGAAAATTTGTCAGGGAAGCCTTACGGTCCATTAATATAGGAAAAGCATTCTGAAATATGAAGTTGGGTCCTCCTTCCCTCCGTACTACAAACCACCCACCATCCCCACCTCCATCCTATCCCTCTTCATTCCAGACTGCTCCTGCTGTCTCTTTCTTCCCTTGTCCTCTTCTGCTCCTTCGCAGACGTCTTAAGATTTCCTCCTTCGCTCTTGTTTCTGTGCCTTTGGTGGCCATCCTTTTCCCTTCGCCTTTCGACCTTCCTTAGACTGTTTCTTCCCTCTCTCTTCTTCCATACTGCCTGGAACAGTTCCCTCCCTCCCTCTTCGTCCATACTGGCTGGAACAGTTCCCTCCCTCCCTCTTCTTCCATACTGCCTGGAGCAGTTCCCTCCCTCCCTCTTCGTCCATACTGGCTGGAACAGTTCCCTCCCTCCCTCTTCATCCACACTGCCTGGAACAGTTCCCTCCCTCCCTCTTCATCCACACTGCCTGGAACAATTCCCTCCCTCCCTCCCTCCCTCTTCGTCCATACTGCCTGGAACAGTTCCCGCCCTCCCTCTCTCCCTTTTCGTCCATAATGCCTGGAACAGTTCCCTCCCCTCCCTCCCTCTTCGTCCATACTGCCTGGAACAGTTCCTCTCCTCCTCTTCGTCCCATACTGCCTGGAACAGTTCCCTCCTCCCCTTCGTCCATACTGGCTGGAACAGTTCCTCCCCTCTCTTCCCATCCCTGGAGCAGTTCCCTCCCTCCCTCTTCGTCCATACTGGCTGGAACAGTTCCCTCCCTCCCTCTTCATCCACACTGCCTGGAACAGTTCCCTCCCTCCCTCTTCATCCACACTGCCTGGAACAATTCCCTCCACTCCCTCCCTCCTCTTCATCCATACTGCCTGGAACAGTTCCCTCCCTCCCTCTCTCCCTTTTCGTCCATAATGCCTGGAACAGTTCCCTCCCTCCCTCTTCGTCCATACTGCCTGGAACAGTTCCCTCCTCCCCTCCTCTTCGTCCATACTGCCTGGAACAGTTCCCTCTCTCCCTCCCTCTTCGTCCATACTGCCTGGAACAGTTCCCCCTCCCCTCCATCCCTCTCTCCCTCCCTCTTCGTCCATACGGCGTGGAACAGTTCCCTCCCTCTTCGTCCATGCTGCCTGAAACACATCCCTCTCTCTTCTTCCATTTTGCCTGGAACAGCTCCCTCATTCTTTCTATGTTTCCTGGAACAGTTCCCTCCTTTCTGTACTTCCTGGAACAGTTCCCTCCTACTTTCTATACTTCTTGGAACTGTTCCCCCCACCTTTCTATGCTTTCTGGAACTACCACTCCTTCTATGTAGCATTCCTGTAGGACCTAACCCCTCTGTTCTTTCCAGACTTCCATCGCCTTCTATACTTATTAGAACTGTAGTCTTCCTCCTGTTTTCTTTCCATATTCCTGGCTGTGTTTCTTTCCACATTGAGTGGGCTCTCTCTCTTCTTCGCCCTTCTCACATACTACGTGAGACTACACCTCCTCCCTATTCTTTCCATAATACTAGAGGTTGTCTCCTTCTCCCCTTATCTTTCTTCTAAACGCCTTGAGATTATCTTCCGTCTTTCCATAACCCTTGACAGTCTCGTTCCGTGCGACCTGAAATTGCCTTCCTCTCCTTATTTACTTCCCTACGCCTTGTAAATATACCCTACCTCTACTCTGAAATCGCCCCTCCTCCGATGTCTGTCTGGGTGAAATGGAAGGTGTATGATTTAAGTACAACTTTTTATACATTCTATAAGACTTTCTTTAATATTTTATTAGTCCCCTACTGGCAAAGTTGGCCGTGGGGTAGACTATAGTATTTCCATCCTTTTTCGGCTGGTATGTCTGACTGTAGGCTTGTGTGTTTGTCACGCTTACCCTGTCAACACAACTCTCCTATATTTCAGTTTTGCTTGGTAAAAAGATCGACTATCAGGCATAAATGGCCATGAAAAGGGAGATTGTCTTTCTGTTCCATTTGCTGTTCCTCGTTGTTCATTTTTTGTTCTAAGTAAGGACTCTGCCAAAAATTGAAAATAAAGTCCCAATTTCCAGACACGATGCACCCGAAAACTTTTATTTTTAACTATTGAACTATAGGAAGTACAGACTTCATATTATTCGGCATGCATGCTCTTTTAATCGAGAAATTTTAGATGGCACCAAAGATAAGGATCCTTTGGCTTTGACGACGATGCCACAAAAAAAAAAAAGCTGCTGCAAAGGGCATTTCTCATTTACTGGAATTATATTGGGTCTGTAAGAGACATGTAATCCATTATCAGTGCTATCAGGCTGCTTTGTATATAAAAAAAATAGAAATTGTTATTCATTCTCTCTCTCTCTCTCTCTCTCTCTCTCTCTCTCTCTCTCTCTCTCTCTCTCTCTCTCTCTCTCTCTCTCTCTCACACACACAACTAGATCACTCTACAACCTCGTTTAGACATGACGTAATTTTCAGTGTATTAATGTGTATGAAAGGAGCGAATCCTTCTTTTCCCTTTATATTTATTTTATTTATTTATTTATTTTGTTTTGCAGAGAGGAACACGCCCTGTAAACATTACTCTTTCATTTGTTCTACAGAATTTCGTTCGGCGAACTAAGCGTATTACAACATCATAACAGTTTCCATGTATTCGTTTCCCTGCATTCATTTCACCCCTAATGCACCTCTGGTGAAAGGAGTTTTTCCACGTATTTTATAAGTAGTCTCCTCTCTCTCTCTCTCTCCTCTCTCTCTCTCTCTCTCTCTCTCTCTCTCTCTCTCTCCCCTATCAGTCCCATTGCACTGTTCTTATTTTTTATGTTGGCATAATTTCTGTGTTTTTACAAATAATTTCTGTTCTTTTTGCGCAATTTCTTTTTTTTTTTTTGCATAATTTCTGGTATTGAGGTTATTTGTTTTTTGCATAATGTAATTTTTTCATAATTATTTTTTTCTTGGGTTATTTCTGTTTTTTGTATTCCTTTTTTTGGGGGGGCATAATTTTCTTTCTTCGCGTAATTTCTTTTTTGAATAATTTCTGTTTCTCCCATAATTTATTTTTTGCATAATTTGTTTTTTGCACAATATGTTATTTACATAATTTCTTGTTTTTTTTTTTGCATAATTTCTGAGGATGTTGTACCTCAATAGTTCAGTGGAAGGTGCAATGCATTACTACCCTACAACAGTTCACGTTGTATTCAAATAATTTTTTTTATAATGTTATCTTTATTTGATAATGTATTTATTTGCCCTGTTATCTTTTCTAATAACTGATCTCTTCTTTCAATATTTTCTACTCTTTTCTGAAACTTCTTTCAAATGAACTCCTTATTCTTGTTCTTTGGAATCTTGAGTTTATCTTTTGAATAATAATAATAATAATAATAATAATAATAATAATAATAATAATAATAATAATAATAATAATAATAATAATAATAATAACAACAATAATTTTAACTAACCTCGTATACTCATTGTACCTTTGCAATATTTTGTATGTATATATTTCTTTTCACTCACCTGTTAGTCTCCTTGCATCAGTGATACTTTTGATATATTTTATTATTATTTTTTTTATTTCACAAAAGTATTCCAAATGGAAGAAGTTTTTCACTTTCCATCTACTTGGTATTATATTTCCCAAAGGCATTTCGAGCAGAAGTTTTTCGATTTTTCACGAATAAAATATCCTCTCTCTCTCTCTCTCTCTCTCTCTCTCTCTCTCTCTCTCTCTCTCTCTCTCTCTCTCTCTCTCTCTCTCTCTCTTTCTTTTCTCTTGTCTGCCTCCTCTTTCAGCCTCCCGTTATTCCCCATGAGTCGTTCC
>NC_089742.1:36320512-36333012 GCF_040412425.1 Macrobrachium rosenbergii | reverse complement strand
TTAATTATGTATATACATTTTCATGATAGTGCCCCTTTAATGCATGTCTTTCTGTTTTGATATATTTACCTTCTTGCTTATCATGTGTCATGTGTAATACGAATGATTGCTGAAGCATTGTATGTAGTGTAAATGCTCAGATCTCAAAACAGTTAGTGATTGATAACTCTTACAGTAATTTAGAATTGGGATCATTGGTTTCTCTGACTTTTTTAACGCATTGTAGTTGTTGATATATATATAGTTTGTTAAAGGATATTGTGGAACCGGGGAAAAAATTTTTGTTCAGTGCATCTTAGGTTTTAGACGCGAGCATTTTTTCGGTAAAATGGTTATTTTCAAAATGCATGTCTCCTCCTTTGCTTTTTGGTTTAAGGGATGAGATTGAACCATTTATAAAACACATGGGCTTGATAGCTAAAGTTGGGGATTTTGATTTTTCAATTATTTTTCGAGATATGAATTCTTTTTTTTAGTGAAATTTTCCTGGAAAAATTACAGAAAAAAAATTGCCAAAAATCGAAAACTCCAAAATATTAAAAATCTCAGCTTTGTTTTAATCTACTCATGCTTCCAAGCATATTTAAAATTTCATTGAGATTGGTCCAATACTATGAGTGAGATGCTTTTAAAGAAGAAAACTTATGTTTTGAGAAAACGGCCTTCAAAGTTTTAGTTACATAAAAAAAGTAAAATGGACTTAAAGACTGTAATTAATTTTATGGTTTTAATTTTTATTTTTATTAATAATGCAAAATGATTATAAATAAGAATACACTGATTATTTATGTGCCTAAGACACATTCTATAAATTTTAGGTCTCTGGTCCCCTGCTCGATCTTGCTTGCAAGGTATTACCTAGGGTATCATAAGGTTTACACTTTTTATTAGTGTCTCTGAATTCATCCCTGCCAATGGATCCTGGGAATTACTTACATTCACAATTAGACTAGTGGATTCACACACCATCAAGTCTTTGCTTTCACTTATTATGATCATTTTATTTTCAGATCATTATAATATCAGCCTCCAGCTACTGCTTTTTCTTTTTCTGAAAATATCTTTGCCTCTTTTGGCAGTGACGAACAAATAAAAAGGTTTAGGGGTGATGGTTGGTCTCTGGTCAGCAAAGAGATCGCTGCTCGCGCCTGAAGTTTGGATGGCGACAGCCACTCTCTCTCCGCGCCCATTCCTCTATGGCACTAATTTTCTGAACCTTTTTCTTCTACTTCTCTGCCTGGACTTTTCCACTGGCCTTCCATTCTACATTACGAAATGAACTCTGGACCTTTTAAGCAACGGTGAAAAACAAAAACACTGCAGAAAAAATACAGAGTTCAGTCAAGGCTAGCGAGCATGAAAACGTGTCCTTCTAGCTTGGAAGTTTATAGGCAACTCGTCAGTCAGCGTCATGGTATGACGTGTGCGTTGTCATGGCTAGGAATAAACTAAAAAGGTGCCGAGTAGGATATTATTGACATTATACATTTCATTTCAAAGGAAGTTTCAAGATATATCGCAAAACTATACCAGACTAAATCATTTATGTGCTACTGGTGTTTTATGGGTATATAGTTATTGTTACATTTTAGCCATAACTAGAGAACATACGTCAAATTTTTAGCATAATATTTTGGACACATTTTGAACCCTATAATAGCCAGAAATTTTTTCAGCAAATCGAATTTTTAAAGATTATTGCTTTAGGCGTCGATCTCATTAACATTACATTTTTTTAATAGCAATGGGTAGTAAATGAGCAAATACGTGTTGTAGCGTATGGATTGTTTCACTTCAGTTATCATCGCTGAAAGATAATGTGTTGACAGACGAGATAACAATAGCTGCTCCATTCTTGGAAAACCAACTCAGGTTTTTTGCTTTGTTTTTAAAACATGCCAGCCATATGGCTACAGTTGTAGTCTGCTTTGATAATGCTAAGATTTTGTAAAAGCTTTGTCCCATATGAGAAGAAGACGAAATGATTTCTACAATGTTACATGTATTGTCCTGATTATATCTAAAAAAGCCTTGCAAGAGTGATTTATCTTCTCCTCTCTTTCCAAAGCTTTTCTCGTATTGCTTCCCAAAATGCCTTAATAATTATGTCATCTGATTGTTTCATTTCTAACTGAATCCTTAAGTCTGTTCATCTCAGCTTTCAGAGACTGTTTGTGCTGGTTCTTCTCTCTCTCTCTCTCTCTCTCTCTTCTCCCTCTCTCTTCTCTCTCTTCAAAGAGAGAAATTATTAACGTAAAGTGTTAGTAGTGTGGTCACTTGTATTAATCTTAGCTTTTGAGATCCAATGTGTAAAAACTGTAACGGCAATACCAAAAGTGTTTAGAATCTCAAGTAGCTGCATTTCAAGTGATTTTGCAAAGTTTTCACAAGCTTGTGTATGGTAAAGTGAATTTCCATCTATCATTACCATGGTATAATAATAGTATATTGAGAGAATTTGCCTATGGAAGTTATTCTGGTAAACCTTTGTATTTTTGTGTTTTCTTGTGTTTGCAATCTCCAATTTTTCACATTTTTACATATATTATGATTTAACATTTATTTAATTAGCATTTAAATATTTCTTAATAATTTAACACTTGTTACTTGATTTAATTCTCATTTATTGAGATTTTCTCAAATCTTTATGTAATTTTTAATAGTTTGGAATTTTGTTGATTGATTTAATTTCTGGATAAATTAAAGTTTTTGTGTGGTTTAGTTTGTTTAATAATCTAGCTAATACACTAATTAAATTTTAAGTTGTTTTCAAAATAATAGTAAATTTTTTCAAATTGGAATTCTAATTATAAATTTTTGAACTTTAAAATAAATTTTTGTAGATTAAATTTAAAAACAGTGTTTCATTTATTGGACCAGTGAATAGGATTAATTGTGTGTATAAGGTGCAAAGTGATAAACATGTTTTGTTCCTTTAGTTTGCTGAAGTGAACTCAACACTAGGGAAACAAGTAGTTGCTTGATGGAGTGATGCCTTTACTCTAAATGTTACATATATCTTGTTTAATTGTTGATACCACACTTGTTTTGATAAAACTCAGTTTGATTTTCTCATGTGATTAATGAGCTTTTAAGGATCACTGTTACCTTAGAGTACTTCAGTCGGTAATTTTATTGTTATGAGAGTTCAGGTACTGGCTGAAGGAGGTAAATTTTTAATTTAGATTAGTTGTGTAATGTTATGGTACTTGGTATCACATCTATATATATATATATATATATATATATATATATATATATATATATGATATATATATATATATATATATATATATATATATATATACATTGCCAAAGAATGTGCTTCAGTTTGGTGGTATAATGTTTGTTCTAGACACTGCATACCCAGGAACGTCTAGTTAACAAAATAATGTCGATTTGATTTTACCCAAATACTGTAGACATACAGTATAAATGGGTTTTAGTTGAAGAGTGCCGGAAGCATCACAAAATATATATTAAAAATATTCCGTCAGACTTGAAAAAAAAATACTTCCATTAACTCAGAAATGTCACTATTTGTATTTTATACTTAATAAAATTCCATATGATGGGCATTTTACTACAATTAGAAAAGTTTCAAGTGTAGCAGACGTAAATTTTTCAGAACCACATTCATTGCTGAGTAATAATGCATTCATTTGCAGAGACATAAATAGTCTTTATTGCAGCATTTTTAGTAAAAGTAGAAGCTACGACTTAACGACACAGCTCGTAATAATAGTTTCTTTTTTTTTAGTGAAATCGGAAACTACATTGGGAAGAGTGGATTTTGTTGGATGTCGACTAGACTTTACTTTTTTTTTTTTTTTTTACGAAGTCGGACCGTGCGTGTTAACGGAGTTGTCAATGATGAAATGTATTGTTCTTCCAATACGGGACGATTTAGGGTACAGTTTTCTTGGAGTGTAGTATCGTAACCAATTGAGAATGGTAGCTTATTGTTATTGTTGTGTGTGTGTGGTAGAGAGTTTAGCCAGTGTGTGGTGTTGATAGGAGGTATGTTCCTGTTTTATTATTTCACGAAAAACACACACAACACACACACACACACACACACACACACACACACACACACACACACACCTCTGGTACGAGGCCAGAGCCTTGTCCTTACCATAATATATTTTATGTCAATTAAAAGGTCCTGATTTCTCTATTTTTTCATTTGTCCGTTGAAAGATTATACTTTTCCATACCACTTTGAATGATTCAGTTTAGATAAATTACTTCTTTCACTTGTTTCTTGCGTCAAGATCCGTAAGAATGTTTGGACTTTTTGAGTAATAATAATAATAATAATAATAATAATAATAATAATAATAATAATAATAATAATAATAATAATAATAATAATAATAATAATAATAATAGCAAGGAAGTAGACCCTCTCTCCTGTTAAAAATGATGGCGTCACCGTATGAATTAATCGTAATTATTACATCGATCTTCAGTTTTTCTTATGACTCGCTTCTCATATTTCGCCAGAGAGAAATATATAAAATATAAATAAAATAAGTAACACACATTATTATTATATTATTAATATTATAATATTAATATTAACATTAATAATAATAAAAAGGAAAGAGAGGCATGGTGTTAAATCTGGCAAGATGATTTTGGGCCGCAGTCACCCCTCATATACTTCCCCCACTTAAAATATAATGAATTTTTCCTGCCCCTAGAATACTAAAGCTAAGACATATGCTTTATGAGGTTAGACTGTCGCCCCTATAACAGATGAGCATCTTTTCTTTAGGATACACCTTTTTTTTTGGTGTGAACCAGGTTTCATTAATTTGTCCTCTGTTACTTTTTGTTATTTATGTATGTATGGGGAAAATTCGATGAGGTTTCATTACAGCCAGTACAGTACTGTAAAAGTGGCTCATTTGAAAACATTTATTATTATTATTAGTTATTATTATTATTATTATTATTATTATTATTATTATTATTATTATTATTATTATTACCTGAGAAATAAGAACATTTCAGATAATACATAGACGTAAATTAGAGTAGAAGAGGAAGGAGGTGGTATGTACTATTCTCTCTCTCTCTCTCTCTCTCCTTCTTCTCTCTCTCTCTTCTCTCTCTCTCTCTCTCTCCCTCCCTTAAAAACTGCCTTTTTTTGTAGATAATGTTCAACTAGTGTTTTAATTCTTATACCGTCTATAAACTCCCAGTTTGGAATCATGACGTTATTTAATGCACATTCTTTTCTATATCTCTTATTATCTGTTCTGTACTTATAAATTATCACTCCCTCTAAAAAAGCTGCATTTTATTTAGGTGATGTTAAACTAGTGTTTTAATTCGTAAACCAACCATAAACTCAGTTTGGAATAAGGACACTATTTAATGTGCTTTCTTCACTGTGTCTGTTATCATCTATTTTATATTTACACAGTCTCAAACGCGTCTGATTCTTGTTCTCATTCCCTCGTCACCTATTAACGAGAAGTTCTGATTGTTGGTGTTGTTAATAAAGTCAGGACATACGAAGTGAAACGAACCAAAGTGAGCACGTGATAATGGCTGCATGACGGCGGGGCGGGGAGACACCCTTGATTGTTTTTCCGCCAGGTTTGCATACGATTATCTCATTTAGCAGTCCCTCTCGTGTCAACAGTGACTCCTGTAAAGAGTTATGAATGTTTTAGTAAATATTTTTTCTCAATTGTTAAGCGACGTCAGAGGAGATTTAAGATTTTGGTTAATTTTTTGGTGTAGACTGCTAGTAGAATTTTTTTTAGTCGTAGAGAGAGAGAGAGAGAGAGAGAGAGAGAGAGAGAGAGAGAGAGAGAGAGAGAGAGAGAATGTTTTTGGAACAATTTGTGTTTTAATTAATATGGAGGATATCTGGCGCCAGAGGAGATTTTTGGTTAATATTTGGAGTAGTGTGTTAGAATTTTTTAGTGCTTTAGAGAGAGAGAGAGAGAGGAGAGAGAGAGAGAGAGAGAGAGAGAGAGAGAGAGAGAGAGAGAGAGAGAATATTTTAGATTTTGGTTAACTTTTTGGAATGATGTTAGAATTTTAGTGCTTTTACAAGAGAGAGAGAGAGAGAGAGAGAGAGAGAGAGAGAGAGAGAGAGAGAGAGAGAGAGAGAGAGAGAGAGAGAAATTTCAAGAATAATATTGGTCACCCAAAGAAAACAAGAAAATTATCCGGTAGAAAATTATCACTCCTACATACAACGAAAATAAGAGCTACAGTAATACTACTATCCACAGAAAAAGGCAATGACATAAGCACTATCGCAGCACTACTAAAACTACTGCAGTTTCATTATCATCAACACTTCCAGTAGCAACAGCCAGTAGCAACTGCAAGCAAGCGCAAGACCCATCAACTCAAAAAGACGAGCATCAACACCAACGCACATCCCGCGAATGTGAAGACGTGTCCGAATCCTGGGCGAGCGTCATCTGTTTATGAAAGGAAGCATCCTCAGCAAATCCTTATATATTCACTCTGAGTGGTTTATAGCCGCCCGTCATCCATTATTCATTCGCTGAAATGCTGAATGCTGAAGATGGGCGGAAAAATCGAGGGAAAAGACCGGAGGGCGGGAAATAAGAGGGAGAGCTTTTGCTTGTTTAATTTGCCTAAATTGTCAAAGAAGAATTGTGGCCGAGGTATAAAAAGAGTTTGTGGAGACGTCGTGACGTAATATTTGAAGGTAAGAGAATACGCGTTGTTTTTGTAGGTTTAAGCTTCTTCCCTAAATAGCGGGTTAGAGGACTGTAGAAGACTGTAGATTCAAGGCCTTCGATTTCCTAAATAGTGTGTTAGAGGACTGTAGAAGACTGTAGATTCAGTGTCTTCGATTTCCTAAACTGTGTGTCGGAGGACTGTAGAAGACTGGATCAGGTTCAAAGCTGGTCTCGATCTGCCAAATAGTGGTTAGAGGACTGTAGGTGACTGCAGATCTGTGCTGCCTGATCTGGCTAAATAGTGGGTTAGAGGACTGTAGGTGACTGTAGATTCAGCGTCTTCGATCCGCTAGATAGTGGGTTAGAGGACTGTAGGTGACTGTAGATTCAGCGTCTTCTATTCGCTAAATAGTGGGTTAGAGGAACTGTAGCAGACTGTAGATTTAGCTCAGTGGCGGGTTAGAAATTTTAGCAGACTGGAATTAGGTTAAAAGTGAGTTAGAATAATTTTTGCAGAGATAGGCAAAAATTTGTAAGAAAATAGCGACCTCATTTTTCGTAAGGAGAAACAGAGGGTTTGGTTGCGTACATTAATTTAATTTCTTAAAACAGTGGTTCAAGGAAACACGAGAGATTGAATGTTCCTCTTAATGTGAAAAAATGACTTCTGATTAACAGTTTTGTCAGAAAATATAATGAAAATATGTAGGTTATTTGTTCGTATGTACTTACTTGGACTAGGGTATAAACTTCTCGTATACCGAAACGAATTTGCTTGAAAAGTGCTGCCTGTTGAAACTTTTAAGAGATGCATGAATTTCCATGAAGGTTTTAAAGGAGGAATCTTTGACTCATTAAAGCTAATGGCGTTTTGACATGGAAGGGACAAATTTTGTTCCAGTTCAGTGGATGTTTTTAAAGGAGAAGAAGAATTTAAAGCCGTATGATTCTAACTCCTTACTTTAAGGAACTCTCAAACAACTCTTCGTATCCCTGGGGACGTGTACCTACTGTACACACACACACACTTTATTTATTTATATATAAATATATATATTATACATAAATATTCATATATATATAAACAATATCTATCTGTATATATATATATATGTATATGTGAGTATTTATATATATATATATATATATATATATATATATATATATATATATATATATATATATATATATATATATATATATATATATGAAAAGTCTTAAATATAAATCAAACAAAAATTCACATTATTATTGAGCTGAGCTGGAAGCTCAAATCACCGTCATTTGTAATACATATTTATTTCACAATTTTTTGCGGAACCACTGTTAATTAATGGTCTATGTCCCTAGGGTTCCCGTGGAACCGTGGTCAGGAAACGCTGACTTGGGCTAATAACGAGAAACCGCGTGAATGAATACACTTAGTTATTTTGTGCAATTGGTATTGAAGCGTTTTATTGGTATTTAAACATTCCATTATTTTTATAAAGTCATGTAGACAAACAGTCGCTCATTTTCGTTAATAAAATAACGAAGGCACTCCCGTACTAAGTAGGTAAGATTTTGCCAAGAATAAACATTCAGGAGAGATCCCACATCTCCTGTAGCCTGAGGTCAGCTTTCAGAGGTAACACAAAGAAGAAGTTAGGTGTTTGGTGAATCTGCAAGTCTAGGGACAGAAAAGATATGAGGGACGCCAAAGGGATGGGATCCTTCGAAGGACTCATATCGCAGAGGCTAAGTAAACAGCAGTTGTTGATTGGTCTGAAGGAAAAGGGAAGTAGAAGGGAGGGGGAAGAGGGGAAGGGATAGGAGGGGAGGGGGAGGGGAGATCATGGAAGAATACTAAAAGGAAGATAAAAAAGGCTAATCCAAGAATGGAGAAAAATAAGTCTTTTTGTTTTTAAATTAATAAAAAAGCAGAGGGAACAGGGACTGACTGTTACGTCACAGACACACAACTTTTATTTAAGGCTGAAAACAACTAAGGAAGTGATACTTTGAATACGACAAAGAGCTTTTATTAGTCTGTAAACAGCTAATGGAGTGACACATCGATAACGACAGAACAGAATGAGTGACCTAAAAGCTAAAGCTGAAATCAGCTTGACAGGAAATGGGGGAAGCCAGAGAGGTATAAGTTTACACAAGTTTCTTATATATGTTTTTGAGATTTTCTGTGTTGGCCTGGAAAGGAGAGGGAAGAAAATTGAAAATTAATTTTACTGAAGATAGTTTATAATTCAATGGAAGTAATAAGGAAAGTAATATTGCTGTTTCCATTTTTCTCTCTTAGTTTAATGGCCATTTTTCTTTCTTAGTTTAATAGTTGCCAAAGTATTGAAATTTTCACGAAGACGTTGCATGGTTAGATGGGAAGAGCCGAATTGAGAGATATGCTATGTAGATAAGGAGCTGTTTTTGGATTGTGAAAAAAATCTATAGCTAAACTGCGTGTTTATTCTAACTTTGTGCAAGGAAGTGGCCACTAAATTAGATAAAAGAGCGTTTTTTGAAAGTTAGAGGAAGAGAGTACTTAGTTACGCATAGTTGCAACTAGAAATGTTGCAAAATTATTTAAGGATGCATCTAAAGCTAAATGAAGATAGTCACTATTGAACTGGAAAAGTGCAAAACAATTTAATTAAGTCATCAGTGAAGCAGTGAAATAAATAGAACGTTAATACGGTTATATGAAATGGAATCTGACAAGTAAATGAAAATACCATTATTAATTAAAACTAAATAAAACGAACGCTCGAGAAGAAACCTTGGATGAAGAAGATGAATGTATAAGTAAATAAAGATGAAGAAAACGTGGATAAAGTGCTTGGGATAATAAAGAACTTTCGAATTTACATAGACACATTTTGAAAGTATTTTTTTAAAGTTAGACCGGATGAATTCGTGAGAAAAAACAAAAGAGCAGAAACTTTGAAAAGGAAGGTGATGAAAAAGAGTGAATAGGAAGTTACACAGAAAGAGCGAATAAAAGTTTAGATGGAAAGGAAACTTGAATAAGTACTTGAAGATCCTTTTTTTTTTAAGACATTGAATATAAAGCTCGGGGCAACGGGAGGAGTTAAATTAGGAGACGAATAAACAGCATGAGTTGATGAGCGCCAGAATTTATTTTTCAAATGGTGAGGTTTCACGCGGCACTGCTGGCATTTGTTTGCCTCTTTTGCAGCGCCCCTTCGGCCCCTAGCTGCATCCCATTACTTTAATATACCCCGCCCGTGTCTCTTTTCTTTTCATCTTGGCCTCTTCCACCCTTAAAAATTGTTTCAGCTAGTAACCGAAGTTTTCCTGTTACACCTTTAAAGCCTTTCGATTTCCTTTTCAGCGCTGAATGACCTCATAGGTCGCAGCTATTGGCCTTTAGCCTAAGTTTTATGAAACATTTATAACATTTCAATGGAGATGCTGAGGCAAGTAATTATGTCAGACATGATTATTGGTTATAGGAACAAGATGGTGTTTAGGAGTACGATAAAATACAAGGAGAATATAACAGCAGTATATCCCCAAAAGAAAGTGAAAGAAAGATGAGAAATGGTCCAAAAACTTGAGGGTACATTAAAATAGAAGGGATGGAAAAATAAAAGGACACGGGAGGAGTAAAAAAAATGAATGCTAGTTCAAAGATAAAGATGAGTTAAGGAATGAGATGAAATACAAAGAAAACGTAACAACTGGAAGTTCATAAAAAAAATGTAAAATGAAGATTAAAATGACCCCAAAAAACTTGAAGATATATAAAAATAAGAGAGATGGACAAATAAAAAACGACACCGGAAGAGAAACAGACGCGTATGACCGAAGAAGTTGAGTGGAAGAATCGAAATCATGAATAGAAAGGGCAAACTTCTTCTCGAAATGACTGATGCCGAAGTTGGACCGGGTAAACTTCCTCCTCCTCCTCCTCCCTCCAGCGAGAGGCGAGTGCCATAAAATATAGTGGCACCGAAGAAACGACAGGTCTCGATTCGCCTCTCGCTTGTTTTGGATAAAGGCTGCGAACGATTGGAATTTGATGCTTGAATTTATCCTCGCCTCCTTTAAACTTCTAATTGTGTTTTAGATAAGCGTTTTTTAGTGTTTTATTTTTCGTGTTGGGTTAATATGCAAGTGTTTGTGTGTATGCTTGTGAAGGGGAAGGTTATTGTATTATGGTTCTGTTTAATGTATGTTTATATTTATATTCATGAAAAAGAAGCTAATTAATAATGACAAGTTAAACGAAAATATATTTTGGTAATATTGCCTAATGCTTTCTTCTCGCTCTTGAACTATTGATATGCACATCTTTCTTCGTAATTGCAAACAAGTTTTACAGTTACTGCTATGGATATTCATCTCTATATTTATGAGCAGAGGTCCCTCTTTCAAAAGAACAACAAACTAGATAACGAGAGTAAGCTCCCATATTGAGTGGTCCCCTTGGAAAACGAGTATCTTATCAAATAAAAGAACAACTTAATCTAACTTGACAATTTCTACCTAGTTAACATGCTTGAAATTTTTGTGTAATAAAGTCAAGTATTGTGTCTGATCTAATTATAGCAGCAAAACTTATAATATATATATATATATATATGTATGTAAATGATTGGCAAGTTAGACTATATCAATATATATAATGATTATGTTAGGACTTCAGGACTTAATCCCCTTTGCCGTCAGTCTTTGCTAATCTCTACCTAGTTAACATGCTTGAAATTTTGTAATGTCGTGGGGCGAATATATATATATATATATATATATACGATATATATATATATATATATATATATATATATATATATATGTATATATACACACATATATATATATATATATGAATTTACGTTTATATGTATGTATGTTTATATATATATATATATAATAAAATATATACACATGTATATAACATCTATATATATTTATATATATATATATATATATATATATATATATATATATATATATATATATATATATATATATATATTATTTTATATATATTTTATACAGATAGATAGATAGATAGACTGATAGACAATAAGCTGTCAAAAATGTACTTTCAGAGTTTCTTTTGTTGCCTCTTTTTCATACACCCCAGCTGAACTATTCTTTAGTTTCATAATTAAATAACTTCCATCTTCCATTGACGAAATAATCCTTCCATCTCTTATAAATAGTCGTCTTCCATCTCAAGACTGACGTAGAACGGGAATAATGCGCAGAATCACTCAACAGTCGTATCTTAGTAAGATTTGGTGATCTCGTCCCAAAAGTCGTACTCCTTTCAATACCTATATTTGTATGTTTGTGTATTTACGACCAAAGTTGATCTCCTGACGGTGGGCGTTTTATGCCTGCCATCATGCTGAGACATTTTATGCCTAAACTTATGTCATTGCCCGTGGATTAATGACAACGTAACTGAATAATGAGAGAGAGAGAGAGAGAGAGAGAGAGAGAGAGAGAGAGAGAGAGAGAGAGAGAGAGAGGAGAGGCTCATGAACCCTTGTTGGTGATTGATAACTTTGACGATGTGGAGAAGAGAAAGTTTTACTCTACAATTATTATTATTATTATTATTATTATTATTATTATTATTATTATTATTATTATTATTATTATTATTATTATTATTATTATTTACGTTAAGTCGGTTAAGAAATTCACAGTACCGTGGTTAAATTTTTGTAAAAAAAGTCCACAATTATATCAGTGTTGTATAACTTTTAAAAATAATTCATTTATCGACGTAATGGTTTTTTATTATTATTATTATTATTATTATTATTATTATTATTATTATTATTATTA